>NC_074696.1:20255307-20430479 GCF_029448725.1 Salvelinus fontinalis
AAGAGTCCCCTCAGCCAGCTGGTTCTGAGGCTCTGTTCACAAACACAAACAGACCCCACAGGGCCCCAGGGCAGCAACACAATTAGTCCCAACCAAAAAAATAACTGATACACTGGAAAAAATCAACAAAAAAACTGAGCAAATTGGAATGCTATCTGGCCCTAAACAGAGATTACATAGTGGCAGAATACCTGACCATTGTGACTGTCTCAAAAAAAGACAGGATATGTGCCCATTGTTCACAAAATGAGGTGGGAACTGACCTGCACTTCCTAACCTCCTGCTAAATGTATGACACAGAGACATTTCCCACAGATCATACAGACCCAAAACTTTTTTTCAAACAAATGGAGCACAAACAACATTGTAAATACCACCAATACATATCTGTTTATCTTCCCCTACTATTCGTACTACAAATACTTTGTGGTATATGGCTAATATACCACGGCTAAGGGCTGTGTCCGCTTTGCGTCGTGCCTAAGAACAGCCCTTAGCTGTGGTATATTGGCCATATATCACTCCCCCCATTGCCCTATTGCTTAATTATACCACAGGTGGGTCTAATTTTGAATGCTGATTGGTTAAAACTGCATTCCAGCCCATGTCTATTCCAATGTTTACTATTCATTTCTAATACTTTTTTTGGTTGATGTAACATTTGTTTCTTCTCACCAGTGGCGTGTAATCATGGATGCCAAGGGAAGCCAGGCTTCCCCAAAAAATGTACCAAGAAAAGAACATCAAATAATGTATCTTTCATCTCTCTGTTTCATAATTTTTCTTCAATTCGAAAGAGGCTGAATGTATCTCACCGGAGAAAGCATCTAAGTAAGAGAAACAGCGCCCCTCTGTCTCTATGTGTAGCCCATATATCTGATGCAGTCTGGTCAATAAAGAGTATGACATTGTTGCACACCGTAGCATTGAATGCAAGGGAAGCCAGACGGCATTTGGCCTCCCTTGATGATATATAAAATATTAGCCAATCAGCGTTGCGCTAAACTGAGTGAGCTCAACTGTGAATGGGCCTGGCGCACCAAGAAAAAAGTGTCAAGGGAAGCTAGTTTAGATTTGGCTCCACACCAATCACATCACATCACATCAAAAGCATAACGTAATTTACAGTAAAAAATTGAATTGTTGCATCTTGTTGTGACATTGTCCTCGCGGTAGCTTGCTTGCTAGCTAGCTAAAATAGTAGCTAAAATCGTCTCTTTCCTAAACTAGTCATGGATGGAGATAGGGATTTGGACATGTGGTTTTACTTAATTCTCTCTACTGGCCAATAATTATAATGACGATTCTGATCCAACCATAAATTCATAATCAATCAAATGTATTTATAAAGCAGTTTTTACATCAGCAGATGTCACAAAGTGCTATACAGAAACCCAGTCTAAAACGCCAAACAGCAAGCAATGCAGATGTAGAAGCACGGTGGCTAGGAAAAACTCCCAAGAAAGGCAGGAACCTAGGAAGAAACATAGAGAGGAACCAGGCTCTGAGGGTTGGCCTGTCCCCTTCTGGCTGTGCCAGGTGCAGATTATTAGAGTACATGGCCATTAAGGCCAGACTGTTCTCCAAGATGTCCAAATGTTCATAGATGACCAGCAGGGTCAAATAATCACAGTGGTTGTAGAGAGTGCAACAGGTCAGTAAATGTCACTTGGCTTTTCATAGCCTGTTTCTCATCATCCTCCATTATTCCTTTAACGTTCCTGTCTGCCCTTTTCTCTGCTTCTCTTTGCCACTTCATAAAATCATCCCAGTCTATTCTACTTGCCTTGCCTTTCTTGGGTTTCTTCAAAGTCCTGTAACTTCTTTCTACATTCTGCTAATAAAGCTTCACTCAATGTGCCTTTTAAGGGAAAATCCGTTGTCCCTGCTCCACTCATCCACCATTACCTTCAACATTCCGGTCAGCAGGTCAGGCAAGGTTCTCCCACCCTTGCTGCTCTTGGCTCCCATTGTGAAACTCCATCTATACACACACAGACTCAGGGGCACAAACACACAACACAAACCGTGTTTGTTAGGAACGTCTTCCTTTCTTAAAATTCAGAGTTTTTTCAGAATATTTTAATTACTCTGTCATTTAAAATGTTCTACTCACATGGTAGTTCCTCCTATGCAAATGTACATATAGGTTTTACATTTATAGCTAGTTCCCAATCATAAGCAACTGTTTTACCAGTCCACTGATTAATACATTTTAGTTTACAATGTTTTTCTAACCTGCAGGAATATTTTGGAACAATTGAATCTCCAACACATTACCTGTTCCCAGAACAGGAAAAAAAAGTTTCCGGAACAGGTAGACTCCAATCAAGTTGTAGAAAGAGCTCAAGGATGATCAATGAATACAGGATGCACCTGAGCTCGATTTCGAGTCTCATAGCAAAGGGTCTGAATACTTATGTAAATAAGCTATTTTTTTCTAAAAACCTGTTTTTGCTTTGTCATTATGGGGTATTCTGTGTAGATTGATGAGGACTTTTTTATTTAATCCATTTTAGAATAAGGCTGTAACGTAACAAAATGTGGAAAAAGAGAAGGGGTCTGAATACTTTCTGAATGCACTGTTTATATCAACGAATTGGCGAGGGCACTAGAACAGTCTGCAGCACCTGGCCTCACCCTACTAGAATCTGAAGTCAAATGTCTACTGTTAATTGATGATCTGGTGCTTGTGTCCCCAACCAAAAAGGGCCTACAGAGGCACCTAGATCTTCTGCACAGATTCTGTCAGACCTGGGCCCTGACAGTAAATCTCAGTAAGACAAAAATAATGGCGTTCCAAAAAAGTCCAGTTGCCAGGACCACAAATACAAATTTAATCTAGACACCATTGCCCTACTGCACACAAAAAACCGATACATACCTTGTCCTAAACACCAGTGCCACAGGTAACTTCCATAAAGCTGTGAATGATCTGAGAGAAAAGGCCTTCTATGCCATCAAAATGAACTTAAAATTCGACATACCAATTAGGATCTGGCTAAAAATACTTACATCGGTTATAGAACCCATTGCCCATTATGGTTGTGAGGTCTGGGGTCCGCTCACCAACCAAGAATTCACAATCTGGGGTCCGCTCCCCAACCAAGAATTCACAAAAATATAAGTGATTCCCAAACATTCCAGAACAAAGCCATCACCTACAGAGAGATGAACCTGGAGAAGTGTCCTCTAAGCAAGCTCGTCCTAGGGCTCTGTTCACAAACACAAACAGACCCCACAAAGCCCTAGGACAGCAACAGAATGAGACCCATGTCATGAGAAAGAATTAACAAAATAACAGAGCAAACTGGAATGCTATTTAGCCCTAAACAGTACACAGTGGCAGAATACCTGACCACTGACTGACCCAAACTTAAGGAAAGCTTTGACTATGTAGACTCAGTGAGCATAGACCTGCTATTAAGGCAGCCGTAGGCAGACATGGCTCTCCAGAGAAGACAGGCTATGTGCACACTGCCCACAAGGTGGAAACAGCTGCACTTCCTAACCTGCCAAATTAATGACCACAGAGACACATTTCCCTCAGAATTTGAAATCAAATCCAATTTTGATAAACTCCCATATATATTGGGTGAAATACAAAAGGGCGCAATCACAACAACAAGATATGTGACCTGTTGCCACAGGAAAAGGGCAACCAGTGAATAACAAACACCATTGTAAATACAACCCATATTTGTTTATTTTCCCTTTTGTACTTTAACGCGAATGCGCATCATTGCAACACTGTATATAGACATGACATTTGAAATGTCTTTATTCAATTGGAACTTTGTGATTTAATGTATACTGTTCATTTTTGTTAATGATTTATTTCACTTGCTTTGGCAATCTAAACGTGTTTCCAATGCCAATAAAGGCCTTAAATTGAATTGAGAGACTGGTGCCACCTAGTGGGAAGTTATGCATTTCAGATGAGAGGAAATGACGTTGTGACTGAGTATTCCCAACAAATCAACGCTCGCAGAGCAGAATTCGAAAGTCAATCAGGCCAGCAGAGAACGGGGTTGTGGCTAGCTATTTCACCACGTTATGAGAATTTCTTGTGAAATAAACATATTTAAATAAAATTGCATTGTACTGTTTATAACCGAAGAGGTAAGTCAGCGGTATATGTTATATTAATTTTATTCGCAATGGATACGCTGCTAGAGGTTAGCTAGCGTAGTGGATCAACAACATTAAACCCTGAGGCCGGGGCTAAAACGCGACACTGAACAAATGTTAATTATCTAGCCTTCTAGTGATCCTACCATTTACATTCAACCATGGTGAGGGAACGGGGGCAGAATAAGTATTTTCAGCAAAGCCTAGATGACATCAAGGAAAAGATGATAGAGAAGAGGAACAAACGCCTAGCAAGCTTCTCTGCAGCCAACAGAGGATGGTCCAAAATAATAAACAAAACCAGTGGTGAGATTCCCATAATATGCTAGCCAACATCATGAAGATTAGTGTAATCAGGCTTTAATACACAATTAATTGTTATATACAGCCTAAGACTTGTGTGCAAAATCGTATGCATGTTCCTTACAAGCCAGAATGTTGAATAAAATGACAGTTGAACTTATTCGACCGGTTGTCTGTGCGGTTTGTCCTAACGCTCCTCGAAACAAAATATCCATAGGAAAGTAACGCTATAGTTTACTTAAGCAAAAGGCACCTCGGGGGTTTGTAGTTCTTTCGCACGACGCATCGAGTGCCTGGAAACAACCCGTAGTCGTGGTATATTGGCCATATACCACAAACCACCGAGGTGCCTTATTGCTATTATAAACTGTTTACCAACGTATTTAGAGCAGTAACAAATGTTTTGTCATACCCGTGGTATACGCTGTCAGCCAATCAGCATTCAGGGCTCGAACCACCTAGTTTATAACAAAACATTTTATAATGCCTGTTGGTATACAGTTAGGATCAACACTGAGGTGAAGTTAGTTTTATATTGGATATTCGGTTTTCTCTGGTCAATAACTATTGGACCATGCATGCCATGCCAATGAAATAGTATATTCTGAATCACGGGTGGATGGAGAACAATCCACACCTTTTTTGTGTGAATTTTCATTTTTAAATTTTAATACATAATATTTTTTAAACGAGCGATTATAAACAGGTTGGTTGTTTAGCAATAAAACCTATGCATGAGCAACTATGGGGCCAAACAGATGGGGGTGGCTTAGATTGTTGACAACAAGCTATATGTCATCCAATGTTTATTGAAAACAATAAATTCACACAATAAGCACTTGTCTCTCAAATACATAGTTAGTTGTTGGTTAGCTAGCTAGCACATTTTTTGCCATATAATCAATCAATGAACCCCAAAACAGACGTGGTATCAAGAACAAGATGAAACGAGCTGAAAGTAGCCACTTACGATTCCCCACATGGCAGTTTCTTGCCATTCTTGCTAGCAATCTGGCCATTCAGAATCACAACAACATGCGGACTTCTGCCCCATGGACGCACGCACGCACGCACATCATTTTTGTGACAGTGTCAGTTAACCCAGAAATACCTACTGGCACTCTAAAAAGTCGGGTAAACAATATTTTCCTGTGAATATTTTGTCTCAAATTTTGAGCTGCTGAAGGACAACCGGTAGAGTACGTTTTTAAATGTAATTTTATTCAAGGTACTGGCTTGTAAGGAACATATACACAATTTTGCAATGTTTCAGGCCGTATATACCAATTCATTGTGTATTACAGCCTGATTAGTCAGATTAGTTGAAAATGATAATGTAGACTTACTCATCACGATAACAACCTCAATTCTGGTCAACTGGACATAGCTATACCTATATATTATACTAAACAAAAATATAAATTTAACATGCAATAATTTCAAAGATTTTTCTGAGTTACAGTTCATATAAGGAAATCATTCAATTCAAATAAATCCATTAGGCCCTAATCTATTGATTGATTTTTTATTTTTATTTTTTTACATTACTGGAAATACAGATATGCATCTGTTGGTCACATATCTTAAAAAGGAAAGGTAGGGACGTGGATCAGAAAACCAGTCAGTATTTGGTGTGACCATCATTTGCCTCATGCAGCATGACACATCTCCTTTGCATAGAGTTTATCAGGCTGTTGATTGGAATGTTGTCCCACTCCTCTTCAATGGCTGTGCAAAGTTGCTGGATATTAGTGGGACCTGGAACATGCTGATGTACACGTCGATCCAGAGCATCCCGTTGGGTGACATGTCTGGTGAGTATGCAGGCCATGGAAGAACTGGGACATTTTCAGCTTCCAGGAATTGTATACAGATCCTCGTGACATGGGACCGTGCATTATCATGGTGAAACATGAGGTGATGGCGGCGGATGAATGGCACAACAATGAGCCTCAGGATCTCGTCACAGTATTTTTGTGCATTCAAATTGCTATCGATAAAATGCAATTGTGTTTGTTGTCCGTAGCTTATGCCTGCCCATACCATAACCCCACCACTATGGGGCACTTGATTCACAACGTTGACATCAGCAAACCGCTCGCCCATTGTGAAGAACATACTTCTCCAGTAGGTCAGTGGTCATCAAAGGTGAGCATTTGCCCACTGAAGTCGGTTACGAGGCTGAACTGCAGTCAGGTCAAGATCCTGGTGAGGACGACGAGCACACAGATGAGCTTTCCTGAGAAGGTTTCTGACAGTTTGTGCAGAATTTTTTTCAGTTGTGCAAACCCACAGTTTCATCAGCTGTCCCGGAGGCTGATCTCAGATGATCCCGCAGGTGAAGAAGCTAGATGTGGAGGTCCTGGGCTGGCGTGGTTAAACGTGATCTGTGGTTGTGAGGCCGGTTGGATGTACTGCCAAATTCTCTAAAATGACTTTGCAGGTGACTTATGGTAGAGAAATGAACGTTCAATTCTCTAGCAACAGCTCTGGTGGACATTCCTGCAGTCAGCATGCCAATTACACACTCCCTCAACTTGAGACATCTGTGGCATTGTGTTGTGTGACAAAATAAGCTTTTCTGGGATCTTTTATTTCAGCTCATGAAACATGGGACCAACACTTTACATCTTGTGTTTATATTTTTGTTCAGTATATAATATGCAACGCATTCTAATCTGCGGGAGGGTCTACTCCTACAAATTTGCGCCGATTTCTTCATTATACGCTCAAAAGAAGTGCATCGTCCACTTACATCCGGTAGGCAATTCTTAAAAAAAAAAAATCGTCCTGTTTTTGTTTGGAACGGCAAGGTTATTGTGGTGTCATTTCCAATGCCATTATGACATCATTTTGCTCCCCCCTCCAGCCCTGTAAAAGGGACTCGGGGCCCGTCTAAAAGTAATTCATAATCTTTCCTATTAATGACATTGCCCAGACGTCGCAGAGCATCCACCAGCTGCCCTGTTTGCAGGCGCCGCCGCCCCAGGGTGTCCCGGCATCACAGGAGTGGAGGCCATATTTCTGAGCTAGCTCCCTCTCCTCCCTCCCTCCGTCTCGCTACAGCGGGCAACGTGAAGCCGATGATACTGAAGAACGTGCAGATCAACAACAAAGCCCTGGCTCTGGCCCTGCAGGCAGAGAAGGAGAAGGTGAGGCAGGCCAATGGTATCATCCTGCAGATGAAGTGGAGGCTCAAAGACCAGGAGGCACAGGCAAGCAATGTACAGGTAGAAGCTGCCTGAATGGCTGAGTCACACTGAGTAACCAAGAAAGTTGTTCCCTTCCCCCTCTGCCCTCTCATGATATTTACCTGTGTGTTTAGACTGGACCTGCACAGCTCCCTGCTGAACCACCAAAGCCAGTGGCCTCCTCCAGGTGAGCTATTCAAATATAGTATCAACGGAATGCATCTTATTTCTGACTCGCAGTCAAAGAGCCACTGTTTGATGTCCAGTTTGATTCACCCCATCTACTGTCAGCTTGTGAATGTAATCAATTCCTCCCTGGAATTTTAAACTTTTCCCTTTTGTTATTTTGTGCAGGAGAATTCAAAGTCGTGCTGCTCTGGAAGATCTTGTAATGGTCGAAGCCCCACCCTCACCCATCAGCTCAGGTATATGAAAATTACATTTACCAGACATACCATTCTAACAGATTTTAACTGCTAGGCCTTTTTTATCCAGAATTGTGATGTTATTACTTTGGATAATTACATAGAAAACATGTTATTGTGCATGTATGTTTGGATTTCACTTTCAATGAACCATCCATGTTGTTGCAAGTGTTGACAATGACATCCATTCTCCTCTCTCAGACCCTCAGTTTCCTGAAGGGGCGGGTCGAAGCGAGAGTGATGGGCAGGGGACATTGCCACGGACAGTGGGTGTGAGATGCTGGAGGGCAGCAGGAGGCGATCTGAGCGTGTGCGGGAAGGGCCGTTCCTCGTTCTGTGAGCAGAACCACAGTTCCCCTACAGAACCTCTCATACCGGAAGAGACAGAGGTCCTAGTGGAGAGCCTGGTTACAAACGACAGAAGAGGCCAGAACCCCATACAGGAAGTCCAAATCCAATTGGCTCAGAGGAGTTCCAGCAGCACTCCACCCCAGGGCCACCAGCCAAACCAGCCAATCAGCAGCAGCAACCCCGGGCCAAACCGAAACAGGCCCAGCCATCGCAGCCCAAACCCGAACTGGAGAGGAGCCGCAAACCAGACCGCCCTCCTCTGAAGAAACCCTGGGAGACCTCTTAACCCAGAGCCCAGTCCAAGAGCCAGGACCCCTCGGCTACGCGGACCAAAGCCGGGGCGGGAACCACTGCACTTCTCAACACCTCCCTCAACACATCTCAGGGATTCAACGACACCTTCGACTTTGACTGCGAGGACAGGGTACACCTCACCCCCTTCAAGGGTGACGGGGGCAAGGATAACCCCCCAGCTACACCCATACAGGAGGAAGAGGCAGAGAGGGGACAGACCCTGAAGAGGACTCGGTCATCACCAGAGTCTAGTTCTTCTTCTGAGTCAGAACACAGCCCCTACATTCCTCAGAAACGGAAGAGACATTGCCCTCCGGACCAGGCCAAGCCCGCCCTCGCTCGTAGAGCCAGAGGGCAACCCTCCAAAGCAGCTACAGACAAGGAGAGTGCCCCCCCCACTCAAACGAGAGTCGTTACATGGTGAGCATTGAACTGTTAACCTACACAATTAGGACTGTCTTTAAAATTATGTATCAAGTGCCATGATTGCTCTGAAGCGTTGCTGTAAAAATACACTGGATAGGTGCAGTGAAATGTGTGGTACTACAGGGTCAGCCATAGTAGTATGGCAGCAAATTAGGGTTAATCGACAGATTTTTCACCTTCTCTGATCAGGTATTCGAACCAGCGACGTTTCGGTTACTGGCCCAATGCTCTAACTGCTTGGCTACCTACCGCCCTGTTATCCACTTAGTGTCCAGGTGACAAAATGATTGTAGGCACAGCTCTCATATACATGTTTTTTATATACATTAGCACATTTTCTGTTATAGAAGAGGGTAAGCGTGTTCAATTTGTTGTTAATCTCCCGTGTCTAGTATCCAGAATGGAGGTCAGTGCCACCCCTGTGGTCCTTGACAAACAACTCAAGGAAGAACCAGAAAAGAGACGGAGCTTGATTCAGATCCGCTTGTCTGTGGTTGCCATGGAGGCCAGCTCGTTAAATTTACAGGATAGCCCCTATGTCCTAAAAGCCGTGGCGTATGGAAGACACAGGGCCCCCTAGAGCAGGCCAAGCCTGCCCTACTTGCAGGGGACTTCACCTTAAAGCAGACAGAGTCAAGGAGAACATCCCCCCTCCGAAACGACTGTTGTCATGTGGTGAGTAGTAAACAACATACAGATTTCTACATTGGAGTTATAGGAAAGGATAGGCTATGACAGCGATTCTCAACTGGTGGATCACGGGTTTCTGAGTAAAAAATTTTTTTTTTAATGTATTTTAATAATTTTGGGGGGTGATTTTTTTTTTTACTCTAGTCTAAACTTAAATGACTAATACAAGGTAGAGAATGTGTAGATATTATAATGAACCTAAAAAATATATATAATTGAATCTCTGAATAAATTTTCTTCTTCAATCATAGTATTTTCAATGTAGAGTTATTAGCAGCACTATATAGCAGATTTGGCTGATTTAGTGGTCTCAAACCAGTGAGCTTACCAACATTCTTCATCAAGAATAAGAGTAATATGGAGTTATTGACAATTAAAAAGGTAGGAATGTTGTTCCCTTGTCATAGAATTGCTACTGTCAATATAGCATTTCTTTTTCCAGATAGCATTTCAGCAAAATAATTTTACAATGCGAATATTAGGTCACGACTGAGAACCTAGTTTAACTTTGGTTTCGATGCAAAGCCAGTTGCGAAACACTTGGCTATATATTGTGTCTATATTGTTTCTGGTGCTTAACTCTCTGTGTCTATCCAGTCAGAAGAGTAGAGCCCTGTCCTACAGCTGGGCCCGCTGAGGTCCCTGAGATAGAACACCAACTCCCAGAAATCCATGGGAGTGTCTTTGTTGACAGTCCTGGTCCAATGGCAGAGCAAGGTCTTGAGGGTCACACAGGTAAGTGGGTATGCTTGTTATGGTGATAGTCTATTGAAATGACTAAGGCTTCATCCAAATGGAAACCTATTCCCTATGTAGTGCACTTTACAGGGATTAGGGTGCCATTTTGGACAAGTGAAAAATGGTCAGTGATTGTGTGTTCCAGAGCACCACAGAGTAGATGGCGAGGAGGCTCTGCTTCCTGTCACTCCAGGACTGGAGGAGGAGATGATGAGGATCGACAACGTCCTGCCTGTTTTCAGGGTCTCCCCCCGTGAGCCTCCTGGTCCTGGGTTATCGACAAGCAGCACCCCCCAGAACCACGCTGCACTGATCCCCAAAACATGCAGGACAGGTACTGCCCAGTTGGCTGCCAAGGACATGTTAATGAATGATGCTAAATCAGTGTCCTCTCATTCTTTCACACTACACTTATACGTTCAACATGTACAGTGTTCTTCACTGACCACTAAATCAAATCTAATTTTATTGGTCACATACACATGGTTAGCAGATGTTAATGCGAGTGTAGCGAAATGCTTTGGCCATATCAAAATCTCTTCTCTCATTCCATCACCTCTGTCAGAACTATCAGTCCACTGGTGTCAATAGAATATCTGCCTGAACTTTACACTTTTTTTCCCTCCAACTTTTCTGCACTTACAACTCACTTTGTCCTCTCACCACAGGTGGGCTTGGTGTCAGAGCTAGGCGGGGTTTCAGTCTGATTGATGTGACCAATATTACCTCTGCAGCCTATCGGAAGTTCTCTTTAAAGAGCTTCCGCCCTTCAGACCGATGCTCCATATCCGCCCGCAAGAGGAGGTCCACGATAACAGTGGACTACAAAGAACCGTCGCTGCACGCTGAGTATTAAATATACACAGTCAATATGAGACTGCCTGAATACGTAGTATTATATACACTGAGTGTACAAAACATTATGAACACCTGCTCTTTCCATGAAAAAGACTGACCCAGTGAATCCAGGTGAAAGCTATGATCCCTTATGGATGTCCCCTGTTAAATCCACTTCTATCAGTGTAGATGAAGGGGAGGAGACAGGTTAAAGAAGGATTTTTAAGCCTTGAGACATGGATAGTGTATGTATGCCATTCAGAGGGTGAATAGGCAAGACAAAAGTTTTAAGTGCCTTTGAACAGGGTATGGTAGTAGGTGCCAGGCGCTCCAGTTTGAGTGTGTCAAGATCTGCAACCCTGCTGGGGTGTTCCCGCTCAACAGTTTACCGTGTGTATCCAGAATGGTCCACCACCCAAAGGACATCCAGCCAACTTGACACAACTGTGGGAAGCATTGAAGTCAAAATGGGCCAGCATCCCTGTGGAACGCTTTTGACACCTTGTAGAGTCCGTGCACCGACCAATTGAGGCTCTTCTCAGGGCAAAAGGGGGTGCAACTCAATATTAGGAAGGTGTTCCTAATGTTTTGTACATTCAGTTTATACAGAGTCAATATGAGACTGGTTACATCGACCACAAAGTTTCACAGGAGCTAAAAATATAGGTTAGGTACACCACCCGGTTCACGAAAATGGTTTGCTCCTACAGACAGTGAGTCACATGGTCGTGTCTTGCTATATAAAGCAGGCAGACAGGCGTCAGGGCATTCAGTTACAGTTCGATTGAACGTTAGAATGGGCAAAACTAATGGCCTTAGCAACTTTTAGCGTGGTATGATCGTCGGTGTCGGGCATGCCGGTTCCAGTATCTCAGAAACGGCCGACATTCTTGGCATTTCACACAAGACCGTGTCTAGGGTTTACTGAGAATGGTGCAACAAACAAAAATCATCTAGTCAGCTGCAGTCCTGTGGGCAAAAACATCTTGTTGATGAGAGAGGTTGAAGGAGAATGGCAAGAATCGTACAAGATTTATAAATAATCTTTGTATATGATATCTTAAATAGGACTGGTAGAGTTATGTCACATGCAGCTAACAATAATATATGGAAATGTCTGCTCTACTCAAAATTACAACCAACTAATTGCAGCATTACCACAAAAATTGGAAGAGGAAAGTGGAAGGGGGGAAAAGTAAGACAGTTGTCTGTCGGCCCTGCATTAAAGACCAAAATGTATTAAATAAAATTGAGATAAATAAAAAAAAGTAAATCAGTTTCATTTAAGGACCAAAACATTGCCAGCTGTGCCATATAGATTGCAAAATAGTTGGGAAGAGATTTTCAATGTACAAATTCCATGTCCATGTATCCACACAGTTGAAGTTGGAAGTTTACATACACTTAGGTTGGAGTCATTAAAACTAGTTTTCAACCACTCCACAAATGTCTTGTTAACAAACTATAGTTTTGGCAAGTCGGTTAGGACATCTACTTTGTGCATGACAAGTCATTTTTCCAACAATTGTTTACAGACCGATTATTTCACTTATAATTCACTGTATCACAATTCCAGTGGGTCAGAAGTTTACATACACTAAGTTGACTGTGCCTTTAAACAGCTTGGAAAATTCCAGAAAATGAGGTCATGGCTTTAGGAGCTTCTGATAGGCTAATTGACATAATTTGAGTCAATTGGAGGTGTACCTGTGGATATGTTTCAAGGCCTACCTTCAAACTCAGTGCCTCTTTGCTTGACATCATGGGAAAATCAAAAGAAATCAGCCAAGACCTCAGAAAAAAATTGTAGACCTCCACAAGTCTGGTTCATCCTTGGAAGCAATTTCCAAACGCCTGAAGGTACCACGTTCATCTGTACAAACAATAGTATGCAAGTATAAACACCATGGGACCACGTAGCCGTCATTCCGCTCAGGAAGGAGACACGTTCTTTGGTGCAAAAAATGCAAATCAATCCCAGAACAACAGCAAAGGACCCTGTGAAGATGCTGGAGGAAACGGGTACAAAAGTATCTATATCCACAGTAAAACAAGTCCTATATCGACATAACCTGAAAGGCCGCTCAGCAAGGAAGAAGTCACTGCTCCAAAACCGGCATAAAAAATCCAGACTACGGTTTGCAACTGCACATGGGGACAAAGATCGTACTTTTTGGAGAAATTTCCTCTGGTCTGATGAAACAAAAATAGAACTGTTTGACCATAATGACCATCGTTATGTTTGGAGGATAAAGGGGGATGCTTGCAAGCCAAAGAACACCATCCCAGCCGTGAAGCATCAGGGTGGCAGTATTATATTGTGGGGGTGCTTTGCTGCAGGAGGGACTGGTGCACTTCACAAAATAGATGGCATCATGAGGCAGGAAAATTATGTGGATATATTGAAGCAACATCTCAAGACATCAGTCAGGAAGTTAAAGCTTGGTTGCAAATTGCTCTTCCAAATGGACAATGACCCCAAACATACTTCCAAAGTCGTGGCAAAATGGCCTAAGGACAACAAAGTCAAGGTATTGGAGTGGCCATCACAAAGCCCTGACCTCGAACCTATAGAAAATTTGTTGGCAGAACTAAAAAAGCATGTGCAAGCAAGGAGGCCTACAAACCTGACTCGGTTACACTAGCTCTGTCAGGAGGAATGGGCCAAAATTCACCCAACTTATTGTGGGAAGCTTGTGGAATGCTACCCGAAATGTTTGACCCAAGTTAAACAATTTAAAGGCAATGCTACCAAATACTAATTGAGTGTATATAAACTTCTGACCCACTGGGAATGTGATGAAAGAACTTAAAGCTGAAAGAAATCATTCTCTCTACTATTATTCTGAAATTTCACATTCTTCAAATAAAGTGGTGATCCTAACTGACCTAAGACAGGGAGTTTTATTTAAAATACATTTATTTAAATGTATTTGGCTAAGGTGTATGTAAATTTCCGACTTATATACATACATACAGTTGAAGTCGGAAGTTTACATACACCTTAGCCACACTTTGCACCCCCCTACACATTTATATAATGTGGTGTTCAGGTCCACTGGACCTGAGTGTAATAAAAGTGTGTAGTGTGTGTTTGGGTGTGAAAACAAGTAAAAATGAAATGAAAAGGTTTGTTGTATGCCTTCACTCGGTCTTCCTCCTCCCTGGCCCTGCTGTTTCAACACAGAACCCAGAACCTGTCTCCCTTCCTGTCTGCCCGTCTCCCCCTTTTCTCGCACTCTTTACCCTTTGTACAGTCGTGGCCAAAAGTTTTGAGAATGACACAAATATTAATTTTCACAAAGTCTGCTGCCTCAGTTTGTATGATGGCAATTTGCACATACTCCAGAATGTTATGCAGAGTGATCAGATTAATTGCAAAGTCCCACTTTGCCATGCAAATGAACTGAATCCCCCAAAAACATTTCCACTGCATTTCAGCCCTGCCATAAAAGGACCAGCTGACATCATGTCAGGGATTCTCTCTTTAACACAGGTGTGAGTGTTGACGAGGACAAGGCTGGAGATCACTCTGTCATGCTGATTGAGTTTGAATAACATACTGGAAGCTTCAAAAGGAGGGTGGTGCTTGGAATCATTGTTCTTCCTCTGTCAATCATGGTTACCTGCAAGGGAACATGTGCCGTCATCATTGCTTTGCACAAAAAGGGCTTCACAGGCAAGGATATTGCTGCCAGTAAGATTGCACCTAAATCAACCATTTATCGGATCATCAAGAACTTCAAGGAGAGCGGTTCAATTGTTATGAAGAAGGCTTCAGGGCGCCCAAGAAAGTCCAGCAAGTGCCAGGACCGTCTCCTAAAGTTGATTCAGCTGCGGGATCGGGGCACCACCAGTACAGAGCTTGCTCAGGAATGGCAGCAGGCAGGTGTGAGTGCATCTGCATGCACAGTGAGGCGAAGACTTTTGGAGGATGGCCTGGTGTCAAGAAGGGCAGCAAAGAATCCACTTCTCTCCAGCAAAAACATCAGGGACATACTGATATTCTGCAAAAGGTACAGGGATTGGACTGCTGAGGACTGGGGTAAAGTAATTTTCTCTGAAGAATCCCCTTTCCGATTGTTTGGGGCATCCGTAAAAAAGCTTGTCCGGAGAAAACAAGGGGAGCGCTACCATCAGTCCTGTGTCATGCCAACAGTAAAGCATCCTGAGACCATTCATGTGTGGGGTTGCTTCTCAGCCAAGGGAGTGGGCTCACTCACAATTTTGCCTAAACACAGCCATGAATAAAGAATGGTACCAACACATCCTCCGAGAGCAACTTCTCCCAACCATCCAGGAACAGTTTGGTGACAAACAATGCCTTTTCCAGCATGATGGAGCACCTTGCCATAAGGCAAAAGTGGCTCGGGGAACAAAACAACGATATTTTGGGTCCATGGCATGGAAACTCCCCAGACCTTAATCCCATTGAGAACTTGTGGTCAATCCAGAAGAGGCAGGTGGACAAACAAAACCCCACAAATTCTGACAAACTCCAAGCATTGATTATGCAAGAATGGGCTACCATCAGTCAGGATGTGGCCCAGAAGTTAATTGACAGCATGCCAGGGCGGATTGCAGAGGTCTTGAAAAAGAAGGGTCAACACTGCAAATATTGACTCTTTGCATCAACTTAATGTAATTGTCAATAAAAGCCTTTGACACTTATGAAATGCTTGTAATTATACTTCAATATTCCATAGTAACATCTGACAAAAATATCTAAAGACACTGAAGCAGCAAACTTTGTGAAAATTAATATTTGTGTCATTCTCAAAACATTTGGCCACGACTGTAGTGTGTTACAATACACAATGTCTTGCGGGAACCTGCACAATTCTTTTTTTACAATACATTATTTCGATACATTGAAAAAAAAATGCTGTATTTTCCCACACTCTACCCCAACCAGGTGCACATTGGGGGAGGGACACAACAAATAAATACCTTTGCATGTGTGGCTCCTTACCACAATCAGTATGGCAAAAATAATCTTTGCTCTGAGGGCCTTAGAAATACTTTTTTGCAAAGAGAAGCTAGTGTGGAAGGAGCGTCTTCCACTTTGGAAGATGAAGAATATGAGGATCATGTCTCTGTCAATTCAGAGTCTGACAATGAGTTGAAAGAAGATAGAATTTACCCTCAGCTAGGACCAGCCAGCCCCAGGACCAGCCGTCAGCAACCAGCTCATCAGCAGCCTGCAGGAGGTTAAATAGGGATGTCAATAAATGGTGGCATTGAATGGTCTTCTTGACCAAGGAACGAGCCACCCCGCATGGCTGCCAATGTGATAAGGATGCAACCAGGACCGACGCGGATGGGGGTTACTCATGTGCAGGACATAGTCTTCTTTTGAACTGTTCTTCCCAGACACCATCCAGAAAATCATTATGGACAGCACTAATTTGAAGGGAAGCTGTGTTTTTGGAGAGAGATGGAAGGAGACGGACCAAACTCATTTACATGCATATTTTGGCGTTCTTATCCTTGCTGGTGTTTTCAGATCCAATGGGAATCCACAGAATCCCTGTGGGTTAACTTTTACATGCAACAATGTCTCTGGAAAACTTCCACATTATTTCCAGGATTATCTGCCTCAATAACCGAGACACCAGACCAGCTCGGCGGCAGAGAGACAAGCTAGCTGCAATCAGGTCAGTGTTGAGCAAGTGGGTGTACAGTACAGCCTTCCCCTGTTTTACAACCCTGGGCCCAACGTTACTGTTGATGAGCAGCTTGTGCCATTTAGGAACCGCTGCCCCTTCCGGCAGTACATACAGTCTAAACCCGCAAAATATGGAATCAAGATCTGGGCTGCCTTTGATGCTGCTTCATCATATGCATGGAACTTGCAAGTGTATACAGGGAAGCCAGGTGGAGGGGCCCTGAGAACAACCAAGGGATGTGGGTTGTCCTGGACGTGACACAGGGACTCCGTGGCCACAACATTACATGCGATAACTTTTTTTACTTCGCACAAGCTGGGAGAGGAGCTCCTCAAGAGGAAGCTGATGATGGTAGGAACAGTAGGAAAAAACAAGCCAGAGCTCCCACCTCAGCTGTTGAATACATGGAACAGCCTATCAATTCTTCTAAGTTTGTGTTCACAGCCAACACGTCCCTAGTGTCCTACGTGCCAAAGAAAGCCAAAAATGTGGTACTCATGAGTACGCTGCATAGGGATGAGATAATCTGTGGCCAGGAACATCAAAAACCAGAAATAATAATGGATTACAATGGCACAAAAGGAGGGGTGGACAATTTAGGCAAGCTGGTAGCTTCAGCTCCAAAAGAAGAACCCAAGCTGGTCATTTGTGATATTCTTCAAGTTCTTGGACATCTCGATGTATAATGTGTTTGTCATCTGGATGTCATTGAACCCAGATTGGAACAGAGGGAAGCTCCAGAGGGAGACGGCTCTTTCTCGACGAGCTGGGCAAGGCATTAGTAAGACCTCGAATCCAGAGGCAACATATCCCAAGGACCCCGGTTTCTGCAGCCATCATGAGGAGGATTCAGGAGGAGGATGATGGTGCCCCATCTGCCCGACCCACAGAACCAACAACTCCAATACCGGAAGTAAGTGTGAGTGGTGTTGTTGCGTGTGTGTGTCTGACTCTCCTACCTTGGCCTGCTGTAACTATATATGTGAGTGAGAAATTTGTAAAATTCCTGAACTGAATGTAAAATTCCTGAACTGTGTTCATCATTCTAAATTGCAGCCGGTAGTAACAAGAAGAAGCGCTGCGATGTGTGTGGAACCAAGAAGGACAGGAAGACACAGTACACAAGCATCAAGTGCAAGAAATACATTTGCAACACAAACACAGCAAAACTCTGTCCCTCGTAGTGTGTAAACTGGCCTTAATTTGTGTAAAATTTTTGTTCAATGGGGCTCATTTATCATTTCCATAAAATACTGTATTTCAAAACAATAAACATCAATTGTGATAACCTTGTTTCATGTATATTTGTTCAAGATAAACATGATTTCCCCCCCCCACCTATGTCTTGATTATAATTTTATAAAAAATAAAACAATAGCGCTTTTATTGATAAATGTGATCTAGCAGAGGTAAATGGCAAATATTAACCATGTTTGCGGTCTATATTGCTTGTAATTGATATGTCAACATCTAAGTATTTTTACGTAAATTGATATGACTATTGTTTTAAAAACCCAATAATGTTGTGGGTCTATCAACCTTATTGGTTGAATAACAAAACATGAACACCACACAAGATAATCTCTATCCTTTCTCAGGAAACTGAGGCGTGGAGACAAGTTCACAGACACCAAGTTCCTCCGCTCTCCCATCTTCAAACAGAAACCCAGGAAGTCCATGAAGACCCAGCCGTCGTTGGAGAAATACAATGAGTCTTTTGTGGGATGTCGCTAACATGTGCTTTATGTCCACACATTGAACACATGTTTTACCCATTCAAATTTGTTTGAGAGTTAGTTTGGCACCTGTGTTTGTGGTAAATTATTTTAATAGTTTTTTGTCCAATGAAATAATGGAAGCAGCTTAAATTGTGGTTCATTTCTTAGTTCATTCTTTGTTCTTTTCAGTAGGCTGAATTTAGACAAATCATTAGGGGCATTGGAGATGTTCAAGTATATCTCCCCAAAATCTATATTCTCTCCATCTCCCCGTTTCGTGATGCCTGTATTGATTGTTAGCCACCTGTAGAGGGCGATGTTAGAACAGCATTCTGTCGGACGACATGTTCCTCATCTACTGTATGGTTGTGTTCAGTTAGTTCACTGTTGTACATATATGTTTTGCTTGCCTTTTCTAGAACTTTGAATATTCATTTGCCACATGCCGCTGTTTTCATGCGTAAGATGTTTTGGTTTTATGAATAAACATTCAGTCCATGATTCCTATTCAGCTGAGTCTTTAATGGCCCCGTATACACTCAGGTTGTACATTAAAAGACACCATCTGAAATATAATTTGTAACCTGCCTTACTGTAGCCTGACTGATGCAGCGTAGTGGCTTTACATAAATAGGCTGAAGTGTGGGGTTGCCCATCTGCAGTTAGCTTAAAAAACAATGCATCAAATGCTACTTTCTACAAACAAATGTAACGTGTCACTCACTTCTGCCGAGAAACGCTTTTTAAGATCAGAGTGACATATATTTATATATACACCTCTGCCGAGACACGCTTTTTAAGATCAGAGTGACAAGTTACATTTATTTGTAGAAAGTAATATAGGGCCAAACAAAAATGTTTAGGGTAGGGACGTCCCAAGGATTCCAGATAGCACTGACCCGCCACCCACTGACCTGTCACTAAGCTTTCATCTAACCAATTAAATCGTCCCCAACTACCTCTGGAGATGGTCAGAAAGATCTGATCACGAAGGGCGCACGAAGGGCGCCCAGGGGTTGCTGACGCCTGCCAGACCTTACAATGCCTGGATAGGTATTTAAGTATCAACTAAACACATGTTATAGCAATCTGTCAGTCGATGACAGTTGATGTGGCACGCAACATCTGAGCAGGTGAACTCGACAATGTTATTTGAATCGTTTACACCTGTTATTTCAACTGTGGGCAATCTGAATGTGGATAATACCAGGACACAGGACCCATGTTAGCGGCAGGTATAAAAACGGCTTTTGTTTTATATCGATTTGCAAAGTGGGATTTGAGTTGGAACGGCCGAGTCAGTGTGATTTGTAGCAGGAAAAACACAACTCCAATCCATTAGATTCACTTCTATTTTAATCAGTCTATAAAATAGTCTGTCATTCAAACCAATATTACAAAGGCTATGTAATAACTTTGACATATTACAAAATCCAGGTTTCTCCTAAAGTTTGAAAAAGTACAAACATCTTTTATACAAAACAGCAAAACTACATAGTATTGCACAATCTTTTTATTTTATCTTCAAAGTACAAAGATATCAATCATATAGACAGAAATAATAAGACAGAATAAATTATTTTCTTAAGCATTATTCCTTAAAAATTACAGCACATAAATAAGGAGAAACTCTACATAGTTAAAATTAGCCATTAGTTCATAGTGCTTTTCTCAAAAAACAGAACATCTTGATGGAAAACAAAAAAGCTCTTTTTCACCATGTGATGCTGAATAGTTGCTTGAAAAAATAAATAAGTGCATTTCCATGGTCACCTTTTGCCCTATGGGACTTTTTACATGGACCAGCATGAAGGGCTTCCCCTCCTTTCAGTTTAAAAACAAACCAGGAAAAATATACAGCAAGTAATTCAAGAGGTTTACAATTGTTAAAATTCATACATACAGATTTAAAATATAATTTTCCTTTTTTGGCAGGATGAACTCTAGTAACATACATACAAATTTTGCCCTCATAAATTCTGGGACAGACCTCATCTGAAGTCACGCGTAACACGCACATACAAATAAGACAAGTCAGATTACTATGGTTCCAGGGAGAGGTTTCCCCTAGGTACAGATATAGGATCAGCTTCCCCTCCCCCAATCCTAACCTTTTCCATTAGTGGGGAAAGTGCAAAACTGACCCAAAATCGGCATCTAGGGGTATTTTCACCCTACACCATTACAACCCAGTAACACCATATGGAGACAGAGACTGAATGGCTGAGTAACTGACTGACTATCCCTCCCCATATCTCTCAGACAGTCCAATTCTTCACAGATGTGACGTCTTACATGTAGTATGACTCCGAACAGATGGAGGGTTGGGTTAGCTGAACAGATGGAGGGTTGGGTTAGCTGAACAGATGGAGGGTTGGGTTAGCTGAACAGATGGAGGGTTGGGTTAGCTGAACAGAAGGAGGGTTGGGTTAGCTGAACAGAAGGAGGGTTGGGTTAGCTGAACAGAAGGAGGGTTGGGTTAGCTGAACAGAAGGAGGGTTGGGTTAGCTGAACAGATGGAGGGTTAGGTTAGGTGAACAGATGGAGGGTTAGGTTAGGTGAACAGATGGAGGGTTAGGTTAGGTGAACAGATGGAGGGTTGGGTTAGGTGAACAGATGGAGGGTTAGGTGAACAGATGGAGGGTTGGGTGAACAGATGGAGGGTTGGGTGAACAGATGGAGGGTTGGGTGAACAGATGGAGGGTTGGATTAGCTGAACAGATGGAGGGTTGGATTAGCTGAACAGAAGGAGGGTTGGATTAGCTGAACAGATGGAGGGTTGGATTAGCTGAACAGAAGGAGGGTTGGATTAGCTGAACAGAAGGAGGGTTGGATTAGCTGAACAGATGGAGGGTTGGATTAGCTGAACAGAAGGGGGGTTGGATTAGCTGGACAGATGGAGGGTTGGATTAGCTGAACAGAAGGAGGGTTGGATTAGCTGAACAGATGGAAAGTTAGGTCAGCTGAACAGATGGAGGGTTGGGTTAGGTGAACAGATGGAGGTTTAGGTTAGGTGAACAGATGGAGGGTTGGATTAGCTGAACAGATGGAGGGTTGGATTAGCTGAACATATGGAGGGTTGGATTAGCTGAACAGATGGAGGGTTAGGTTAGCTGAACAGATGGAGGGTTGGATTAGCTGAACATATGGAGGGTTGGATTAGCTGAACATATGGAGGGTTGGATTAGCTGAACAGATGGAGGGTTAGGTTAGCTGAACAGATGGAGGGTTGGGTTAGCTGAACAGATGGAGGTTTGGGTTAGCTGAACAGATGGAGGGTTGGGTTAGCTGAACAGATGGAGGGCTGGGTTAGCTGAACAGAAGGAGGGTTGGGTTAGCTGAACAGAAGGAGGGTTGGGTTAGCTGAACAGAAGGAGGGTTAGGTTAGCTAAACAGAAGGAGGGTTGGGTTAGCTGAACAGATGGAGGTTTGGGTTAGCTGAACAGAAGGAGGGTTAGGTTAGCTGAACAGAAGGAGGGTTGGGTTAGCTGAACAGAAGGAGGGTTGGGTTAGCTGAACAGAAGGAGGGTTGGGTTAGCTGAACAGAAGGAGGGTTGGGTTAGCTGAACAGATGGAGGGTTGGGTTAGCTGAACAGATGGAGGGTTGGGTTAGCTGAACAGATGGAGGGTTGGGTTAGCTGAACAGAAGGAGGGTTGGGTTAGCTGAACAGAAGGAGGGTTGGGTTAGCTGAACAGAAGGAGGGTTGGGTTAGCTGAACAGAAGGAGGGTTGGGTTAGCTGAACAGAAGGAGGGTTGGGTTAGCTGAACAGAAGGAGGGTTGGGTTAGCTGAACAGAAGGAGGGTTGGGTTAGCCGAACAGATGGAGGGTTAGGTTAGCTAAACAGAAGGAGGGTTGGGTTAGCTGAACAGAAGGAGGGTTGGGTTAGCTGAACAGAAGGAGGGTTGGGTTAGCTGAACAGATGGAGGGTTGGGTTAGCTGAACAGATGGAGGGTTGGGTTAGCTAAACAGATGGAGGGTTGGGTTAGCTAAACAGAAGGAGGGTTGGGTTAGCTGAACAGATGGAGGGTTGGGTTAGCTGAACAGAAGAGGGTTGGGTTAGCTGAACAGATGGAAGTTTCTATCTAGGACTTCTGTTTTCCTGAGTGGGGCAAGGGATAGAATACTGATTAACCTAAAATCATCCTCCCTACTGGATATATATCTATCTCTTTCTGGTTGAACGCAGTAGAAAAATAAAGAATAAGTAAATAAAAACAAAAACCTTTTGAAATCATTAGACCTAAGCCATTGCTCCCTCACCCTTGAAGCCCCTTCCATCTCTTCACTTCTCAATGAGACCTGCCTCCTTGATCTTGGTGTAGAAGAACTTCTCTAGCAGGTTGGCACACTTGTAGTACTCGCTCTCTGGGGGATTGTACTCGCGACAGTTGGTGAAGATGCGCTGCATGTCGGCCATGAAGAGCTTCCGCGTGGTGTAGTACCTGCTCTTCAGACGCTCAGACATCGTCTTCAGGTCTGGAGATAATCACACATTAACACGACTCTTGATTAACCTCTATGAAACCAAACGTTGTGATTAACACAATCTGACTTAACTAGCCATTACGTCTGTAGGTAACTATCCCAGAGAAGAAGTCAAATCAAATAAATAAGATGGTCTATGCATATTCAGCGTAGCATCTCAATCTCCATTGAATACAGGCATTGACAACAACACCCTTCATCAAATATTTTAAAAAGTGTTAAAATAAACAGATGTATCCATCAATCCAAAGAGAGGATAGGCGGGAGCTTGACAGTCCGCTGTTCCGCTCTGTGATTTAAAAAAAATATGGAAAGGAGCTAACTACAGGCAAAATCCGAGCGGAAAACCTGGTTCAGTCTGGTTTCCACCAGACACTAGAACATTTAAGTCATTTAGCAGACATTTAAGTCATTTAGCAGACGCTCTTATCCAGAGCGACTTACAAATTGGTGCATTCACCTTATGACATCCAGTGGGAATGAAGATTAATGAACCTTTCAGCAGAACAATAATCTAAAACACAAGGCAGAATCTACACTGGAGTTGCTTACCAAAAAGACAGTGAATGTTCCTGAGTGGCTGAGTTACAGACTTTACTTAAATCTACTTGAAAATCTATGGCAAGACCTGAAAATGGTTGTCAAGGAATGATCATCAACCAATTTGACAGCTTGAATATTTTTTTTTACAGAATAATGGGACAAATGTTGCATAATCCAGGTGTGGAAAGCCCTTAGAGATTTACCCATGTTTCGGCCTTCAATAAATGTAATTCTTCAATAAATTAGCAAACACTTTCACTTTGTCATTATGGGGTATTGTGTGTAGATGGGTCAGAAAAAAATCTATTTAATCCATTTTGAATTCAGGCTGTAACACAACATAATGTGGAACAAATCAAGGGGTATGAATACTTTCTGAAGGGGCTGTATCTGACTCAATTCAATCATCCATATTTTCTTGCTTACAAGTTATGTATGGCTATATTCCTTCCCCTGAAGAGTTGACCCAGGCACAGATGTGTTCCATGCGTAGTGCCATACATACCCATAGGGAAGCGGATGACTTGGTAGTAGCCAGGAGCCTCAGTCTTCTTCACTGGTTCCATGAACGGCCAGGCATTCTGGTGACTCTATAACACATAACGAGAAACCTGTGTGTGTGTGGCTACGAGTTGGTGTGTATGTGCATTTGAGAGAGAGTGAGTGAGTGCATGTGTGCATGCGTGTGTGTGTGTCGCTCACCTTAACGTGTTGTAGGATGGTCTTCAGGGTGCTGTACAGCTGATCTGGATCCTTCAGCTCTTTCCTGGGATCACAACAGGAAACAGGAAGTTGTGATCACCTAATTTTCTGTCAGAGTTACCATGACAGTGGTGGCTCACTGGCTAAGCTTTAGAAGGAAAACTTACAAGCCGTTACATTTGTTTTAGAAAAAATAGATGAGTAGAAGCTATAAGGAGCTGAAAGACTCACTTACCCTTTGCCCACCGGTTTCCATCCAGTTTCTCCTGGTGACAAAAATAAATTTGAGTTAAACTAGAGACACTGTCCACACACTTCTTTACTGCCCAAATCACTGCTACCTCTTTGGAGATTTGCCTTTGTCCACAATGGCACCATATTCCCTATAGTGCCCTACATTTTACCAGGGCCCATGTAGGGAATAGGGTGCTATTTTGGACGCATCCTTTGAACCTATGCTGAAGGTAGACTAATATAATGACAGGAGGAGAAACGTACGTATTCCAGGAATGCTCTCGATGGGAATCTGTCTAACTCCTTCCTTAAAACAGGAAAGTCCTGGGTAGACCTTTCTGATCTGACCTTGCTTCCTCTCTATCAGTTTCTTTATGATCTGAAAGGGAGGATGGAGTGAGTGAGGGAGGGAGAGGGGGGAGGGTGTGAGAGAGATAGTAGAAGGGAGACCGAAAGAGTGAGAATTTAGGTAACTCAATTTATTATACAAATAGACATTGTAGGCATGCACACACCACACACACCTCTTTCTGCTTCTTGATAATGACAGAGAACTCAGTGTAAGGGATGCTGGGGTTGAGCTCACAGCCCATCAGCGTCGCTCCCTCATAGTCTTTTATGTAGCCCAGATACTTGGCCTTGGGAACCTTGATGTCTTTAGAGAAGCCCTGAGACAGAGAGAGAGATGGAGAGAAAGAGAAAGACAGAGAGCTGTAAGAATGGTAAAAAAAATTTAAGAGACAGTTTCTTGATGTTTCCCTACATTACAAGATAACCAATGCCATTTACTGATCTTTTTAAGCAACCAATCATGTACTGACCTGCTTTTTGAAGTAGCCAATGGCATACTCGTCTGCGTAGGTGAGGAAGTTGAGGATGTCGTGCTTGATGTGGTACTCCTTCAGATGGTTCATCAGGTGAGTGCCGTATCCCTTTAAACAATAGGTAGGGGTCAAAGGTCAAAACTGACCAATCAAGAAGAGTGAGGCACGGAGCTCAATGACAGTAGAATGAATATCAGTCATATCAGTTAATACCAACAGAAATGCGACCAGAAGAGGAACTGTAGCCTGGTCCCAGAACTGTTCGTTTGTGTATAGCCAAGTCCTATGGTCACTGTCATGTCAAACATGTCCATAGGAGTTGGAAAGACAGCACAAACAGATATGGGACTAGGTTAAAAGAGCTGCATTCTCATACCTTGACCTGCTCGTTGGAGGTGACAGCACAGAATACGATCTCTGTGAAGCTCTGCGAGGGGAACATCCGGAAGCAAATCCCTCCAATCACACGGCCATCTTTGATCAGCGACAGAGTCTTGTGCTTCCTGTTTGGAGAGAAAGTGAACAGTTCCCATTTATCTCAACACCTCATAATTCGCAACTGGGTTCAACTTCTGCTTTAGGGTTAAAGAGATACAGCCAGGTGTAATGTTCAATTGTTGCCACTGTTGACATAACATTGAGGGGTCAAACCTCTGGTTGCAACTGTAGAGCAACTTCAAATTAAGAGTTTTCTTTCTATACTATAAAGTTGGGACTATTTTTCTCTTTGGTGGTCAGTCAATCAGGGTAGAACTCCAAATCAAATCTTATTTTATTGGTCACATACAAATTTAGCAGATGTTATTGCAGGTGTAGCGAACTGCTTGTGTTCCTAGCTCCAACAGTGCAGTAATGTCTAACAATTCGCAACAACACACACAAATCTAAAAGTAAAATAATGGAATTAAGAAATATATAAATATTAGGACGAGCAATGTCAGAGTGGCATTGACTAAAATACAGTAGAATTTAATACAGTATATACACATGAAATGAGTAAAGCAGGATGTAAACGTTATTAAAAGTGACTAGTGTCCATTATTAAAGTGACCAGTGATTCCATGTCTATGTATCTAGGGCAGCAGCCTCTAAGGGGCACAGTTGAGTAACCCGGTGATAGCCGCTAGTTATGGCTATTTAACAGTGTGAAGGCCTTGAGATAGAAGCTGTTTTTCAGTCTCTCGGTCCCAAATTTGATGCACCTGTAATGACCTCGCCTTCTGGATGATAGCGGGGTGAACAGGCCGTGGCTCGGCTGGTTGATGTCCTTGTTGATCTTTTTGGCCTTCCTGCTGTAGGTGTCCTGGAGGGCAGGCAGTGTGCCCTCTGTGATGTGTTGTGCAAGCCGCACCACCCTCTGGAGAGCCCTGCGGTTGCGGGCGGTGCAGTTGCCATACCAGGCGGTAATACAGCCCGACAGGATGCTCTCAATTGTGAGAGTCTTAGGGGCCAAGTGAAATTTCTTCAGCCTCCTGAGGTTGAAGAAGTGCTGTTGTGCCTTCTTCACCATACTGTCTGTGTGGGTGGACCATTTCAGAGTCAGTTGATGTGTATGCCGAGAAACTTGAAGCTTTCCACCTTCTCCACTGCGGTCCCGTCAATGTGGATAGGGGCGTGCCCCCCCTTTCCTGAAGTCCACGATCAGCTCCTTCGTTTTGTTGAAAGAGAGGTTATTTCCTGGCACCACTCCGCCAGGGCCCTCACCTCCTGTCTGTAGACTGTCTCGTAATTGTTGGCCTACTATGGTTGTGTCGTCTGCAAACTTGATGATTAAGTTGAGTGAACAGGGAGTACAGGACGGGGCTGAGCACACACCCTTGTGGGGCCCCTGTGTCGAGGATCAGTGAAGTGGAGATGTTGTTTCCTACCTTCACCACCATGGGGGGCGGCCCGTCAGGAAGTCCAGGACCCAGTTGCACAGGGCGGTGTTCAGACCCCGAGCTTGATGATGAGCTTGGAGGGTCCTATGGTGTTGAAGGCTGACCTATAGTCAATGAACAGCATTCTTGTCCAGATGGGATAGTGCAGCGTGCAGTGTGATGGTGATTGCATCGCCTGTGGATCTATTGGGCGGTAAGCAAATTGAAGTGGTTCTAGGGTGTCATGTAAGGTGGAGGTGATATGATTCTTAACTAGCCTCTCAAAGCACTTCATGATAACAGAAGTGAGTGCTACAGGGCCATTTAGTTAAGTTATCTTTGCTTTCTTGGGTACAGGAACAATGGTGGACATCTTGAAGCAAGTGGGGACAGCAGACTGGGATAGGGAGAGATTGAATTTGTCCGTAAACACTCCAGCCAGCTGGTCTGCGCATGCTCGGAGCACGCGGCTAGGGATGGCGTCTGGCCCAGCAGCCTTGCGAGCATTAAGATGTCTCACTCACGTCGGCCATGGAGAACGAGAGCACACAGTCGTTGGGAGCAGGCCACGTCAATGGCATTATTTTACCTTTAACTAGGCAAGTCAGTTAAGAACAAATTCTTATTTTCAATGACGGCCTAGGAACAGTGGGTTAACTTCCTTGTTCAGGGGCAGAACGACAGATTTGTATCTTGTCAGCTCGGGGATTCGATCTTGCAACCTTTCGGTTACTGGTTACCAATGCTCTAACCACTAGGCTATGCTGTCGCCCCAGCTGTCTGGGAGAAAAACGTCAGTGTCCGCGACGTGGCTGGTTTTCCCTTTGTAATCCGTGATTGTCTGTAGACTCTGCCACATACATCTCATGTCTGAGCCGTTGAATTGTGACTCCACTTTGTCTCTGTACTGACGTTTTGCCTGTTTGATTGCTTTACAGAGGGAATAACTACACTGTTTGTATTCAACTATATTCCCAGTCACCTTGCCATGGTTAAATGCGGTGGTTCATGCTTTCAGTTTAGCGTGAATGCTGCCATCTATCCATGGTTTCTGGTTTGGGTAGGTTTTAATAGTAACAGTGGGAACAACATCCTCTATACACTTCCTGATGAACTCAGTCACCGTGTCCGTGTATACATCAATGTTATTCTCCGAGGCTACCCGGAACATATCCCATGATCAAAACAATCTTGAAGCATGAATTCTGATTGGTCAGACCAGTGTTGAATAGACCTTAGCACGGGTACTTCCTGTTTGAGTTTCTGCCTATAGGAAGGGAGGAGCAAAATGGAGTTATGATCTGATTTGCCAAAGGGAGAGCGGGGGAGGGCCTTGTAGGCATCCCGGAAGAGAGAATAGCAGTGGTTGAGTGTTTTCCCAGCGCGAGTACTGCAGTCAATGTGTTGATAGAACTTCGGTAGCATTTTCCTCAAATTTGCTTTGTTAAAGTCCCCAGCTACAATAAATGCAGCCTCAGGATATGTGGTTACCAGTTTGTATAAAGTCCAGTGTAGTTCCTTGAGGGCCGTCCTGGTATCGGCTTGAGGGGGAATAAACACAGCTGTGACTATAACCGAAAATAATTCTCTTGGGAGGTAATACGGTTGGCATTTGATTGAGGAGTATTCTAGGTCGGGTGAACAAAAGGACTTTAGTACGTTATCACAATCACACCACGAGTGGTTAATCATGAAACATACACCACTGCCCTTCTTCTTCCTGGAGAGTTTTTTATTTCTGTCTGTGCAATGTACTGAGAACCCAGCTGGCTGTATGGGCGGTGACCGTATATACACATTAGCGAGTTATATACTCGGAAGCGGTGGATGGTGTGCCCGCCTCTTGAGTCGGACTAGAAGTCCACTCCAAATACCTCTTCTCCACCGGGTCTTGGAGCGGCCTCTGGGATAAGTTCAATGGCCTTGGCGGGTGCAAACAAAGGATCCAATTCTTGGAAGTCGTATTCCTGGTGAGTTACCGCCGCTCTGATATCCAAAAGTTACTTCCGGCTGTATATAATAACACCAAAAAATGTTCTGGGCTAATAATGTAAGAAATAACACACAAAAAAACAAAATACTGCAAAGTTGCTTAGGAGCAGAAGCAAAGCTGCCATGTCTGTCGGCGCCATCTTTCATGGAAACACTCACGGGTCAAAGACGAGGCGTGTGATATACTCTTTGGGCATGCGAGGCAGCTGGTGAGAGAAGACATTCTGGAGGCCCACCAGCCACATGAGGATCCTCTTGTTGGGCTTCTGGTTGAGGGAGTTCCCGATGACGTGGAACTCTATCACCCCCCTCCTCTCCTCCAGGCGTGCCGCCTCATCGCGGGCTGAGTGGGCCGACAGGAGACTGGTCTGGGGGTGGGGAGGGGATGACGTCAGCCTTACTCATTATCAAGTCCTATTACAGCACTCATTTTGATTTAGCAGTGTCCTTATATTTGTCCCATTATCATCATTATTGTCAGCAGCAGCAGTAGCTTCACCATAATCATCACCTTCAAACCTCAATACTGACTCTAAAACATTGACTTAGTGGGGGGTTCTGAACTGCAAGTCAAATATAATCTAATATCCACTAAATAATTTTAAACTGAGATGGAATAGAGAGTGTTAAGCAATGGAAGTATTGATGACTATATGTTGGACTGAAGAGATGGAAGTATTGATGATATGTTGGACTGAAGAGATGGAAGTATTGATGACTATGTGTTGGACTGAAGAGATAGAAGTATTGATGAATACGTGTTGGACTGAAGAGATAGAAGTATTGATGATATGTGTTGGACTGAAGAGATAGAAGTATTGATGAATACGTGTTGGACTGAAGAGATAGAAGTATTGATGATATGTGTTGGACTGAAGAGATAGAAGTATTGATGATATGTGTTGGACTGAAGAGATAGAAGTATTGATGATATGTGTTGGACTGAAGAGATGGAAGTATTGATGAATACGTGTTGGACTGAAGAGATAGAAGTATTGATGACTATGTGTTGGACTGAAGAGATAGAAGTATTGATGACTATGTGTTGGACTGAAGAGATGGAAGTATTGATGAATACGTGTTGGACTGAAGAGATAGAAGTATTGATGACTATGTGTTGGACTGAAGAGATAGAAGTATTGATGACTATGTGTTGGACTGAAGAGATAGAAGTATTGATGACTATGTGTTGGACTGAAGAGATAGAAGTATTGATGACTATGTGTTGGACTGAAGAGATAGAAGTATTGATGAATACGTGTTGGACTGAAGAGATAGAAGTATTGATGATATGTGTTGGACTGAAGAGATAGAAGTATTGATGAATACGTGTTGGACTGAAGAGATAGAAGTATTGATGAATACGTGTTGGACTGAAGAGATATAAGTATTGATGACTATGTGCTGGACTGAAGAGATGGAAGTATTGATGAATACGTGTTGGACTGAAGAGATAGAAGTATTGATGACTATGTGTTGGACTGAAGAGATAGAAGTATTGACTACGTGTTGGACAGAAGATATATAAGTATTGATGACTATGTGTTGGACTGAAGAGATAGAACTATAGATGACTATGTGTTGGACTGAAGAGATAGAAGTATTGATGACTATGTGTTGGACTGAAGAGATGGAAGTATTGATGACTATGTGTTGGACTGAAGAGATGGAAGTATTGATGATATGTTGGACTGAAGAGATAGAAGTATTGATGACTATGTGTTGGACTGAAGAGATAGAAGTATTGATGAATACGTGTTGGACTGAAGAGATAGAAGTATTGATGATATGTGTTGGACTGAAGAGATAGAAGTATTGATGAATACGTGTTGGACTGAAGAGATAGAAGTATTGATGATATGTGTTGGACTGAAGAGATAGAAGTATTGATGATATGTGTTGGACTGAAGAGCTAGAAGTATTGATGAATACGTGTTGGACTGAAGAGATAGAAGTATTGATGATATGTGTTGGACTGAAGAGATAGAAGTATTGATGATATGTGTTGGACTGAAGAGATAGAAGTATTGATGATATGTGTTGGACTGAAGAGATGGAAGTATTGATGAATACGTGTTGGACTGAAGAGATAGAAGTATTGATGACTATGTGTTGGACTGAAGAGATAGAAGTATTGATGACTATGTGTTGGACTGAAGAGATATAAGTATTGATGACTATGTGTTGGACTGAAGAGATAGAAGTATTGATGACTATGTGTTGGACTGAAGAGATAGAAGTGTTGATGACTATGTGTTGGACTGAAGAGATAGAAGTATTGATGATATGTTGGACTGAAGAGATAGAAGTATTGATGAATACGTGTTGGACTGAAGAGATGGAAGTATTGATGAATACGTGTTGGACTGAAGAGATAGAAGTATTGATGAATACGTGTTGGACTGAAGAGATATAAGTATTGATGACTATGTGCTGGACTGAAGAGATGGAAGTATTGATGAATACGTGTTGGACTGAAGAGATAGAAGTATTGATGACTATGTGTTGGACTGAAGAGATAGAAGTATTGATGACTATGTGTTGGACTGAAGATATATAAGTATTGATGACTATGTGTTGGACTGAAGAGATAGAACTATAGATGACTATGTGTTGGACTGAAGAGATAGAACTATAGATGACTATGTGTTGGACTGAAGAGATAGAAGTATTGATGACTATGTGTTGGACTGAAGAGATGGAAGTATTGATGACTATGTGTTGGACTGAAGAGATGGAAGTATTGATGATATGTTGGACTGAAGAGATGGAAGTATTGATGATATGTTGGACTGAAGAGATAGAAGTATTGATGACTATGTGTTGGACTGAAGAGATGGAAGTATTGATGATATGTTGGACTGAAGAGATAGAAGTATTGATGACTATGTGTTGGACTGAAGAGATGGAAGTATTGATGATATGTTGGACTGAAGAGATAGAAGTATTGATGACTATGTGTTGGACTGAAGAGATAGAAGTATTGATGATATGTTGGACTGAAGAGATGGAAGTATTGATGATATGTTGGACTGAAGAGATAGAAGTATTGATGACTATGTGTTGGACTGAAGAGATGGAAGTATTGATGATATGTTGGACTGAAGAGATGGAAGTATTGATGATATGTGTTGGACTGAAGAGATAGAAGTGTTGATGACTATATGTTGGACTGAAGAGATGGAAGTATTGATGATATGTTGGACTGAAGAGATAGAAGTGTTGATGACTATATGTTGGACTGAAGAGATGGAAGTATTGATGACTATGTGTTGGACTGAAGAGATGGAAGTATTGATGACTATGTGTTGGACTGAAGAGATGGAAGTATTGATGACTATGTGTTGGACTGAAGAGATGGAAGTATTGATGATATGTTGGACTGAAGAGATAGAAATATTGATGATATGTTGGACTGAAGAGATGGAAGTATTGATGATATGTTGGACTGAAGAGATGGAAGTATTGATGATATGTGTTGGACTGAAGAGATAGAAGTGTTGATGACTATATGTTGGACTGAAGAGATGGAAGTATTGATGATATGTTGGACTGAAGAGATAGAAGTGTTGATGACTATATGTTGGACTGAAGAGATGGAAGTATTGATGACTATATGTTGGACTGAAGAGATGGAAGTATTGATGACTATGTGTTGGACTGAAGAGATGGAAGTATTGATGACTATGTGTTGGACTGAAGAGATGGAAGTATTGATGATATGTTGGACTGAAGAGATGGAAGTATTGATGACTATGTGTTGGACTGAAGAGATGGAAGTATTGATGATATGTTGGACTGAAGAGATAGAAGTATTGATGACTATGTGTTGGACTGAAGAGATAGAAGTATTGATGACTATGTGTTGGACTGAAGAGATAGAAGTATTGATGACTATGTGTTGGACTGAAGAGATAGAAGTATTGATGACTATGTGTTGGACTGAAGAGATAGAAGTATTGATGACTATGTGTTGGACTGAAGAGATAGAAGTATTGATGACTATGTGTTGGACTGAAGAGATGGAAGTATTGATGAATACGTGTTGGACTGATTGAGGCCTAGATTCCATCAGATCAAGAGTTAACCGGCGATAGCGGACAGCAGCATAGCGGATGTTTTGGTGGTGTTGGAGGTGGAACTGCGTTGGAGCCTTCAAATCGGTGAGCAGCTGCTCTTGTGATCATTGTCACGAAGCCACACCCGCCCCACTCGAGTTAGAAGTTCAGACACAAAGTGTAGGCTGTATAGAAATAATGACGCTCAAATAGACTAATCATTAAACAAAATAATTAGTATTTCTATCATCATAAGCAGGTGAATACTATGTCTTACATTCCAGGATGAGGTTGGTGGCACCTTAATTGGGGAGAACGGGCTCGTGATAATAACTGGGGCAGAATTCGTGGAATGGTAACAAATACATCAAACAATTGGTTTCCAGGTGTTTGATGCCATTTCATTTCCGCCATTCCGGACATAATTATGAGCCGTTTTCCCCTCAGCAGCCTTCTGTGCATTCCAGTGGTCGAACTTGAAGGCTGAATGGGATTTCTCCAAAGGTGACTCCCTGCAGACAATGGCAATGTCCACTATAGGTATAATGCCAGGAGCCGCCTTTGAATTTGACAGCTCTAACGCAGTTCCACCAAAGGCACCGCCAAAACAACCGCTATTCGGAAGTCGGCTAAAGCGGATCTGATTGAACAGAGCCCTGAGTGTTTGATGCTACCTCTGGTCCCAGCATGGAGGCGGGGTCGGTGATGGTTGCCATGACTTCGTTGATGAGTTCCATGGGGATGTCCCCGACAATCCTGAGCTTCTTAGTCTCCTCATGGGGGAGGGGCTCCGATGGCTTCCGCTTCTGCCCACCTACACAGGTAGATCATATGTAAAGTTGCCCCTAGAAACTGATCTAAAGAGAGATTTCACCCCTAATGGTTAAGGTTATAATTGTGGAGGCTAAGCTGATCCTAGATCTGTGCGTAGAGCCTGTTGTGTTTACCTGAGCTGGGTTCCAGAACAGAGATGGTCTTCCTGGCAGGACTGACACTGCCACAGCTGGATGGGTCCACAGATACTGGGCTGGTGTTGTAGTACAGAGGCCTGGCCACCGGGGGCGCACTGATCACTGTCATTATACACAGGGGAGCTCATCAGATTACTTAATCAATGGAGAGTAGCACTCATATCATACCAATCACGTCACAACTTTACTTACTTAAACTTTTTGAGGCAAGGTAAAACTCTAAGTGAGAGTGTGTTGGACAAGCTGGCTTGGTCAGGTGTGTTTTACCTGTATGGATGGGGATCGGTCCTCCTGAGGATCCAGCCAGGAAGTCTTCACTCCAGATGGGAGAGCTGTGACTGTACACCTCCTCCTCCAACATGGACAGGAATCTACAGCACACAGATATCATCATCACACCTACTGTAGACCGAGACTAGGAATCCTCCTCTATCTCATGTATGTGTGTGTACGTTTTTTTGAATTTGTCTCTTACTTGGGGAAGTGTGTGAGGATGAGAGTGCGTTTCTCCGGAGGTAGCTTATCCTTCTCCTGCCTGGCCTGCTCTAGCAGCTGTTTCCTCATTACAGTGAAGACGGAGCGCAGCAGGGTCCGACCGAAGATCTGGGTCGTCTCGTACCGCGGTAGACTGTCACAGAACTGAGGGACGTTGCAGTAGCACAGCCATCTGGGGGAAACACAAAAATGTTGGTTTTATTCTAGGTTATATAACGGTGATACAATTTGCATGAAATGTACACATCTATTGGAATGAAGAGAAAAGGACCTTGTGCATCCCAGGACAAATCATGTCTGGTGTGGATGAACAAAATCTACATGGGTGGGATGGCGCACGTGGACGCACGCACGCACCAGGTGTAGTCAGCATGTAAGCATTAAGAACATGAAGCCAGCCCACAGTGTGGCCAGTGCATTAGGAATAAACACGTCATGACTGTGAACGCATCATCAAAGCGTGCCTGCCAGCAGTTGCAATCATATCATCAAAGGGCACCTACTACCTGGTGTAGTTGACTTTGTACCCGGCGGCATCATCAGCAGGGGCCCGCTGTCGTCTCTGTGAGGGTGTCTCCAGCTGCCAGTAGTTGATCTGATTGAGGAACATCTTGGCCAGCTCCACGATGGTCTGACGCTCCTTGGAGGGAAGATGGCTGAACTTATACTGGACAAAGTTATTCACCCCCTGTTGAAGAGACAAAGAGATCATGTAAGCAAAATATAATGTGTATAATGTGTACATCTTGTGAAAGTGTGATCTAAATATGTATTTGTTTGCTAGGCGTGTGTGTGTATTTGTTGCGTACACTTGCCTGTTCAATGCTAGGTTTCTCAAAGGGAGGACTCTCCTGTGCCTCCACCACAGGTTTGCCCATCTGTAGGATGCATTTCCTCAACAGCTGAAGGTGAAAGAAGGACATTGTGAGGCAGATGCACTGAAAGTAATGTGTTGTTGACATGTTGAGCTGTGGCCTACCTTGAAGAGGGAGAAGTAGACTTGTTTGGTGTCAGCATCCTCCTCTTTGTGGACACATGTGTTCAGGTATTCCACGTCCAGAGCAATGCCCAGAAGCCTGTTCATCTCCTCCTCTGGAACGTTCTCCAGGTGGGTTACATGATCACCTGAAAAGGAGAGACAGTGAGTGAGAGTGCGAAGACAGACTTTAGTTTTGATGACCAATGTGTCCCTGAAAACCTGTTACCTCCTTATTACCTGGATTTCTAGAACATTCCACCTGCCTATATCATGCCCTTACTCGAGGCAGTGGCACCCCATCCCCATGTCCCCCCTCTGACCCTCTCTCCGGAACACAGGGCAACCCCTCCTAATGTCTCCGCTCTCAACCCTCTCTCCCCCTAGTCTTACCCAGTGTATGAGAGCAGCTACGGCAGGGGTCCTGAAGGTTGACAGTGTTGGGCTGCTGGTCTGTACGGGGTGGTGTGGGAGGGGGGTTCTGGCTCTTCCAGCTGTTACACTTACAGGCCCCCTCAGCCTACAGCACAGGGTTCCACAGGTTAGAAACACACATACTATATACATACACACATGTAATAGGAAAAATCCCATTGAATTTATATGCATAAGTTGACAAAGACAGCTTGGCTACAAAGTGGCATAGCTAGGCAATGCCTGGTGGGCCAGCCCTCTCTCACTACAACTCTTAGCTGGAGCCAAACTGTGCACAGGAACATGAGCCAAGGAACAACAACAAACTCCGCCCCCCAGCAGCTGTCACTGTCAAAACAAAGACGCTGTCTCTCCCTGCAGATGATATATAACTGCAATAAATACTTTATATTTTACCACGGTGCGCTGACAGACGGAAAAACACAGTGTCACTATTCCAGTGGGGTGAATTACGCCCCGCACACTCCCCTTGCTGGAGGCATTCCGCACCAAGGCATGCAGGCTAACCTGAATTTGTCAAACCACCTTGAGAATGTTTAGTCCACTCTCCCGCCTAGAAATACATATTATAACATTATAATATGGGAGCGCTAGACTGAACATTTTGCCGTTTTTTTCCTGATGTTCATTTCCAATAGGATCATTTTACATAACTAGAGTATGAGGGATATGAAAAAATGCAAGCGCAGCAATGGCTTCCTTTGCTGCGTTTGCATTTTGGTAGCGCTGCAAACCAACAAGCATCTGAAACTCAATCCACTTTCAAAACATTGCAAAATGTATAATTGCTAAATACTGTAATAATGGACTACTTAAAACTACCTTGCAAGATGAATAAACTCCGAGCTTCTCCAGTTTCTTCGGGCGCGGGGAGGAGCGGAGCTGCGCCTTCTTCACCGCGATTCGTGCCGATCCTACCGTGGCGCCCGAACCCTCGGTTCCCCCGGCTCCCGGAGCCGCAGGCGCCGATCCCGCTGCACCGATGGCCGGGGAGCCCTGCTGAATCCCTGCGCTCCCGGACATCCTCGAGACCGAACGGGATCCCCGACCCTGGAATTAAATGGTTTAGGTGCCCCGTTCTCTATTCCACTACTGGAGAATCAGACATGGCGCTGATCCGTTTTTTTTTTTTTATAGCTCAATGCGCTGATCCCTATTTTTTTATTTGTCATTGTAGGTCCATTTTTCCTCCACTAGGGGAGACAAAATGGGTATTCCAGTGAGTAGGCTTGGCCAGGGGTTCCCAAACTTTTTTGGTCCGCGACCCCATTTTGATATCAAAAACCCACACCATGTAAAAAACAAAAGGTGATGTAATCTACAGCCAATGTCTACTTTTTTAACTGTGTCTTTGACAGTCTATTATAAATCAGTCTGACAGCATCATTGATGATCCCCCCCCCCCCCCCCCCAAAAAGGGAAATAGTTTTTTCACAATTAATTATTTCCCAGAGGGGATTTTAGAAGCACTTAAAATAAGGGCTGTGTTTTGTGTAGGATTACCCTTGCGTGACGTTTTGATAACCATGTAAATCTCTCTCGGACAAGGTGACTTTTATCAATATCAGTGATGGGGTCATAATAATATTTAGCATAAACCGTTCAAAAGATAGAACTACATTTGTAGGAAGAAAACAGAAACCACCGTTTATTACAACCACATCTAGCTGCTACTGGAGGTTACGGACGTCATTTTATATCAGAATTTCCTGTTTTCAAACCCCTAGTTTGGGAAATGCTGGAGTAGGCTATGATCCAGGGTAGAGGTCACAAAAAAATGTAACCATTTGTAGTGAGAATCTCAAGGTCAAATGTAATGACCTGGGACAAATGGAGTGTGACATACCATCATAGGCAAAAAAATATAGAAGACATGTGAAAAGTAGACAAAAGACTCTGGTGATGATGTCCACCTTACAAATACCACAATAATGTACTAGGCCTTGTAGTTACACAATACATATGTAATAAAATGATTCCAATTATAGGCAGATTATTACATCTTACATAGAGTTCTATTATTCTGACTGGATATTCAGAGAACCAGGGTGAGGACAGGTCTGACAGGACCACCAGTACCTTAGTCGCTGTGACCTCAATAGGCAAAGCTAAGTGGTCAAAGGTCAGATAAAAAGAACAGGATGTCACTGGTGACCTCCGGCGGAGTGGTTGGGGTTCTTTACCCCAGACAGTGTACAGCAGCGTAAGAAAACATCTACAACCGCTGAAAATAAATCTTAGAACCACACGTTCTAGAGATCATTAAAAAAAATAGCAATCACCCTCCTCTTAGCTAACACAAATATCCTACTCCACACATGATATTATTTAACAGTACTGTAAAATGCTTGCATTTGTTTATTTTTTTCCAGCTGCAATTAAGTGGCCACAGCAACAAAAATGTATACAATGTACATCCCTATGAGTTAATCCATTTATTCATCATCATGATCATGATCCACCAGCTAATACCCCAACAGTAGAACAGAGCAGTCTTTCTTCTCCTACTAAGGTTGTTAACATTGTTCCCACAACGTTGTTACATTCTTACTGAGACGTTATAAGACAAGCGGAAAGTGAATTTTGTTAAATCCTTTCCGCTTTGCTCCAACAGGGATTCAACAGCCAGACAGTGTATTGTGTGTGACTTCAGTTCTAGTGGGATGAGGAGTACTGGACAGGGATCCTAGCTTTAGATCACTCACAAATGAGTGAAATGCGAGAGAGAGAATGTTAAAAAATAGAAACCAAAAAATAAACATTTAGCTTTTCTTGAGAAATAAAGTATAAGTCAGACCACTAAAGAAATGCAAGTGATTTTTTTTGTTAATAACACTACATTTATAAAGACCACCATCGATTATAATTTAAACATTTTTGTGTGGGGGAAAACTACTCCAAACACACACTGAAGCTGTTTTCTGCTAACTGTACAGTTTTTTAATGATTATCTAGACAACTCCCTAGCAAGCATTAGTCCTGTCAACTGTAAATGGAAAAAGTAGACTACATTGCAACACCCTATGTACAGTATATTATATATATATATATTTATATCACACTGGCTGTAATTATGACAAGATATATTCATGAGAATCATTAGTGCAAGGCAAGAGGAAGAGACCTGGACAGAGTTATTGACCAGGACGGGTTGTGTGTATGTGTGTTTAAATGTATATGTAAGTAACAGGTCCAGGGTTTAAAAATAACACAAAAGTGTATGTGTGTGAGCGAGCTGTGTTTTAGCTTGTGTGTGTTATTTAGATCTGGGAGGGTTTAGAGAAATAAACCTGCGTCTGACTGTGTTGTCTCTGAGGATGTTTTATCACCAAACAGTCCAGTCTCCCTCTGTGTACACACACCCTCACACACAGCACTTCCTAAAGAACAGGGGATGCATAGTGACCATGACAAAGAGAGACATCCTGATTGGCACCCTATTCCCTATATAGTGCACTACTTTTGACCAGGGCTTTAGTCAAAAACAGTGCACTATTTGGGGAATATGGTGACATTTGGGACACACCCAGGTCCACAGTGAGAGCTGATTCCTAATGAAGAAGCTCTCAACACCTAGAAGTCACCTCACCATGTTCCCCTCTCTCAACACCTAGAAGTCACCTCACCATGTTCCCCTCTCTCAACACCTACAGAGGTCACCTCACCATGTAACCCCTCCCTCGGACAGAGACCATCAGGTCAGGATGGAAAGGGGTCTGGAGGCTTGGTATTCAGGGGGCGGGGGGTAAGGTGAAAATGTGAACAAGTCTCAGAGGCTCAATGCCATACTGTGGTGATAGCAAGTAGGGTTGGTGAGGGGGATAGCAGGTAGGGTTGGTGTGGGTAAGGTGGTGATAGCAGGTAGGGTTGGTGGGGTTAAGGAAGTGATAGCAGGTAGGGTTGGTGGGGGTAAGGAAGTGATAGCAGGTAGGGTTGGTGGGGGTAAGGAAGTGATAGCAGGTAGGGTTGGTGGGGGTAAGGAAGTGATAGCAGGTAGGGTTGGTGGGGGTAAGGAAGTGATAGCAGGTAGGGTTGCGAGGGGTAAGGTGGTGATAGCAGGTAGGGTTGGTGGGGGTAAGGAAGTGATAGCAGGTAGGGTTGGTGGGGGTAAGGTGGTGATAGCAGGTAGGGTTGGGAGGGGTAAAGTGGTGATAGCAGGTAGGGTTGGGAGGGGTAAGGTGGTGATAGCAGGTAGGGTTGGGAGGGGTAAGGTGGTGATAGCAGGTAGGGTTGGTGGGGGTAAGGTGGTGATAGCAGGTAGGGTTGGGGAGGGTAAGGAAGTGATAGCAGGTAGGGTTGGGAGGGGTAAGGTGGTGATAGCAGGTAGGGTTGGTGGGGGTAATGAAGTGATAGCAGGTAGGGTTGGTGGGGGTAAGGTGGTGATAGCAGGTAGGGTTGGTGGGGGTAAGGTGGTGATAGCAGGTAGGGTTGGTGGGGGTAAGGTGGTGATAGCAGGTAGGGTTGGTGGGGGTAAGGTGGTGATAGCAGGTAGGGTTGGTGGGGGTAAGGAAGTGATAGCAGGTAGGGTTGGTGGGGGTAAGGAAGTGATAGCAGGTAGGGTTGGTGGGGGTAAGGTGGTGATAGCAGGTAGGGTTGGAGTGGGTAAGGAAGTGATAGCAGGTAGGGTTGGTGGGGGTAAGGTGGTGATAGCAGGTAGGGTTGGTGGGGGTAAGGAAGTGATAGCAGGTAGGGTTGGTGGGGGTAAGGAAGTGATAGCAGGTAGGGTTGGTGGGGGTAAGGAAGTGATAGCAGGTAGGGTTGGTGGGGGTAAGGAAGTGATAGCAGGTAGGGTTTGGGTGGGTGTGGAGGCAGGTTGCTTTGCTTTGCAGTGTGAAGGTCCTTGCAGACACTGAAGAAATCGCAGAGCCAATATTGTGAACCATTGCACGATGCCACTAGGACAGCTATGCCCAATCCCAAATTGCCCTCTAACCCCTTAGGTAGACCTGCGATAATTGAATAGGTGTGAGCATTATGGGGATCGCTCCACCTTGCCCTCTGATAGGCTAGGTGGAATGTTCCCCGATTGTCTAATGCTCAGCCCTCAAATCCTCTCAGACCTACATGAAGTACCTAAGGGGTTAGGGTTTGATTTGGGGCTGAGCATTAGAAGCAGGCAAGGCCCTGGGATGGGACAAAGAGAGACAGAAGGGAGAAACTCTATACTAGCACTACTAAAGGTTTAGTGGGCAAAGCATATGAATACGTTACTCAAGAGACAGATGAAGGTAGACAGAGATCAACAGAGAGAAACTAGAAGGAACCCAAGACCACTGCTAAACAGTCTTTTCTTTCGACTTGTCAAGAATTAGCCCTCGCAAACCTTTGTAGCCCCTCTCCCTCTCAAATATTTTTCTTTGTGCCACTGAATAAAGTTAACACAGATTTTTTCTCATCATCAAGTTAGGCCTTGTAGTGATACATGCATCCATAATTCCCACTATAAAAAAAAATAAACAAAACAAAAAAACAAACAGAAAGGACAGATATTGTGTTAGAAACACAGAGCGATAGTCTGTAGCTATCCCATGAGATGAGACCACCATCAGAATTGCCCCGCCCCTTAGTCCTGCTGCTTGCCAATAGTCAGGAAGAATGAGGTAGGGAAGGCGGGCACTAATTTCAGAAAAAAAGGAGGAAGGTGTCTCAATTAGTAACAGCAGAACCAGTAGGGGAGAGGGAGGGGCGGGGCGTCGTTGAGAGAACTATAGATGAGGGCGTTGCTTTGCATTAGTTACTGCAGAGGAGGAGGAGAAGGGTAGAATGGGAAGGGGGTTCAAAGGGCATCTTTTTTCATTGCTGCAGATCAGAGAGTTTTGGGCGGGCGGGCGGGCGGGCGGGGGTCATCACATTAGTTACTGCAGTGTGGGGGGGAAAGGATTTCGCTTTAAGTACTGCAGCAGGGGGCCTTAGTTGGCTGGGCGGCTTCCGTTAGGTCGACGCCCCTGTTCCGCCCGCTGTTAGCTCCAGTGGCCGCAGGCTCGCTCTTTGGCAATCTTTTTGCTAGAGGATGGAAGAAAAACAAACAAAAAAACTTCACAAACGCCAGCTACTGATGAGGATCGCTTGATCAAAACATCCTGCTAGTTCACATTTCCTTGATACATGTCTAAGTATGTATTTAGTGAGTATTTGAGTATGCAGGGCCCTATTCAATTACACATCAGTAAGTGATGTGTGTCACGGGGTGAGAGGAACCTACCAATAGCCATGAATATCTCGTTCACATTCATAGACGTCTTGGCCGATGTCTCCATGAAGAGCAAGCTGTTGTCGTCTGCATATGACTGGGCATCCTGGGAAAAACAACCATATCAGAGACAGTCACTGCCTGTCAAATGCAGACACACACCGATGTGTTCTCGTGACACCCGACAGGTACAGGTGTTTGGAGGACTCACCTGGAAGTCCACGGCTCTCTTGCTGGCGAGGTCAGCCTTGTTGCCAGACAGGGCGATGACAATGTTGGGGCTAGCTTGTCTCTGCAGCTCCTTCACCCAGTTCCTGGCCCGCGCAAATGACTCCTGAGACAAGAGACACGGTACCAGAGAAATGGTGATGTTAAAAACCCTTCACTTTCAATTGGGAATCACTTTTCTTCAATGGAGCGGAGCCCTAGGCCAACTTCCAATATATGTGAATAATCCCACGTGAAGGGATCACCAGTGTGACCACATATCCAAACATGTGAGATCAATTATCATTTTTACAAAGGAAGGTTGGTTGCACTGGTTATATAATCTATCAACATTATGCTACTTGCCTCATTTGTGATGTCGTAGACCACAATGGCGGCCTGCGCCCCTCTGTAATACATTGGCGCCAGGCTGTGGTAGCGCTCCTGTCCTGCCGTGTCCCAGATCTCAAACTTCACCGTCGTGTCGTCTAGACACACTGTCTGGGTCAGGAAGGCCGCTGGGGAGGAGAGAAGAGAGTTGTCAAATACATAATTGACGTGAACACATTCAACAATATGAATGAAGGGATAAATAAATAACTACAGCCCAGACCCAACAACAACCCATAGTCCCTATTGCTCCATTGTCTGCAGGTCTGAGGTTCCTTCCGTAACTGGTTCCTTCAGATCTTATAACACTGAAGGGATAGAGACTTCTAGAAGAGGCTATAGATACTTTTCTGTTCATGGCTTAAGTGCATAAATGAGTGATGGTCACCTCCAATGGTGCTCTCCTGGAACTCGTGGAACTGTCCCTTGACGAAGCGGAGCACCAGGCTGGACTTGCCCACCGCCGACTCCCCCAGAAGTACCAGCTTGAACTGGCAGATCTTGTTACCAGCGTTAGACCCGTTGGGTCTCGTAGCTCCTCCCCTGTTGGCCATGGCCTAGTCAGATCCCCCGGTCAGTGTTTGTCCCGCACGTCTGACTATGCTGTCAGGGCTTCAGCTGGAGACGGCGGTAGAGAGAAGGAAAAAAGGAACAATTATTCACAACTCCGATTATGTTTTTCGCTAGGGTTATTTATGTCAGATGTGGGAAAAATAAGAGGATTTTGAAGTAGAGATATGGATGTGTTCGTAAAGTTGTTTTGACATGTAGTTTAACCCTGGCCTATATCCTCCATAAGTGAGTCAAGGTGACAGTATGGAAGTGGACATGCTTCTCGAAAGAGAAAAAAACCTTGATATTCGTGTCCAGACTCTCCTGATAAAGAGATCAACTTAGCCCTTAAATATATGGTGAAATCTTGGAATGGAATGAATGAGCTACACAATGAACTGGACATCATGGAATCTTGGAATGGACATCAACTGAATAGATGATCCTGTCTACTGAAGACAATTGAGAGTGGCAGGCTGCCCTGAAAATAAGTTGTCAAAATAAACATGGCTCGTGCCAGTCAAACCTTGCTGTAGAGCTGGGGCATATTAATATGGGCACACCATAGTAAAACACTGTGCAACGGAAAACAAATACAAGCTTTTCTTACTGGACAAGCAGAAAGTATATCCCTGTATTAAACTGTTTTCTCCCATTTTCTGTATTGAATATGACCCAGCCCAGTCTCTGAGTGCATGTTATCACAGAGATGGCTGAATATGTGAGCTCACTAAAATATAATTTCCCTCATCAAATACACCATACATTGCTACTGACAGAGTTGTGTGTGCCTAATCTGTAGACTATGAAAATGTTTTTAGAAGACAGAATAATATGGCTCTGATCTGGACTTCCCATATGCATTTACAGTCAAAACCATGCAAACTCTTTCGGTACACACAGTAACATCCCCACTCGGAGCTGAAATTGTACCCCTCAAACTTTCCAAAACACACACACACACAATTTGTCATAGAGGAAAACACTACTCAGCAAGGACGTTGCAGTGTTGCCTTCCAATGTAAATATGTTCGCCTACATATAGCTAATATAATAGCGAAGTTAGTTAGAAGGTAAACATGCGCAATAGGCTGACAGCAATGCCAACGGCCTGTACTGGCTGTTGCCTTCGTGGTGGGAAGTGACTCAACCAGCACTGTTATGAATCTCTGCAGTGCTAGTATGGACTGTTCAAACTTCTAACAATGTACTAAATTAGCATAGCTAACGTGGCCTACTCTTCGATTTATTTTCGAAGCCACAGTATCTAGCTAGAAAATTGAGAGTACGCCATTTTCCAAATAGAAGCAAATGCTAACCCAATTAACGTTAGCTTGCAGCTACTGTTAGCTAGTTAGGTGACTGGGTGGCAAGCTAACGTTAGCAAAACAAGTCCGATTGCGAATGTGATGATGGAGCTGGCTGGCTTACTACATTTTCAATAAGCTAACTAGCGAGCAGAAGCGTATGACGAACCCATACCCACACATGATCAACACAACTAGGATAAACAACCAATAAATAGCATCACGAACACGGTTTTGACCGGAACGATTAAATGACAAAACCGTTGTTAGGTCTCTTCCCGACCCAAATCCGGGCCAAGGCCTATTTTTTGCATTTCTCATCAGACGCCAATGTTAGCATATCAAGCTAGCTAAACTAGCCTGTTGACAACTAATGAGCTGAAATCTACAACTTGTCACACCATTTTGCTTACTATACCTGAGTGCCAGGCGGTTGACGAACACAGAATACCACACACGAGTCTATACACAAAATAAAGGTCGCAGTGCGGACAGATACGTATTGTTGAACATACAAATAATTTCAACAACCCCGATCACGTCTCCTCCTTTTTCTTTTTTCTTTCTTCTTGCAACTTCCCCTTTTACTAGAACCAAAACACAAACAACCCCTTCCGCCCATTCTGCCACGTCACACAGCACGTCTGCTCTGCAGAGGTAACGCCGGATTCATGAATTTGATTGTTTTTCTTCTAGGATGAAATCAAGAGTAGCGTGCGATTTCAAGTGATTTGGATCAATGTAGTAAAACTAGTTAGAAGTAGACGTTAGATTACCCAATTACTTTGTTATTGGATCTGCCATTTAAAATTGAAGTAAATACAGGGCTCAGGTAAAAGCTTTTGGATAATTAAGATGAAGATGACGTAAATATGCATATAGATGTATTACTCATAAAGTGAAGGGGGGGACAATGTGCACCAAAAAAGTTGGAATTGCGAGTTGGGTGGGCTCAGGTAAAAGCTTTTGGATAATTAAGATGAAGATGACGTAAATATGCATATAGATGTATTACTCATAAAGTGAAGGGGGGGACAATGTGCACCAAAAAAGTTGGAATTGCGAGTTGGGTGACCATTCAAATCGATTTTTGATAGTCGGAGCTCGGTTGTTCCACCGAGTTCCCAGTTGTTCTGAACGAACTGAAGTCGGAGATTTCCAAGCTCCCAGTTGTTTTGAACGCGGCATTTGTATCTGACTCAGAGGATTTAACCTGCCATCTTGTTTGTTGAATGGATGGTGGCAATATTTTATTGTATTGCCTTTTGGTTCAACTCTCATCATCAAGAACAGTATGTGTTTCTCAACCTTGTTCGTTCCAGGGACTGGCCATGCTGTCCCTTGTGTGTCTGGGACTGGCAAGATATGGCTTTTCCTCCTATATTAAACCTAGCTTTGAATAACTAACTCAATTAGGGAGTAAACGTTATTTATAATAAGGGTTAGAAAATCGGACCTATGAAATGAAAATGGATGGACATCCCATATTTTACATAAACCCTCCCATGAACGCTTGAAAAATAATAAGTGACTCCCCCATACCCCAAATAATACACTATATGGCCAAAGGTATGTGGACACCCCTTCAAATTAGTGGATTTGGCTACTTCAGTCTCACCCGCTGCTGACAGGTGTATAAAATCGAACACACAGCCATGCAATCTCCATAGACAAACATTGGCAGTAGAATGGCCTTACTGGAGAACTCAGTGACTTTCAACGTGGCACAAGTCAGTTTGTCAAATTTCTACCCTGGTCAACTGTAAGTGCTATTATTGTGAAATGGAAATATCTAGGAGCAAGTGGTTGGCCACACAAGCTCACAGAACGGGACCACCGAGTGCTGAAGCACGTAGCGTGTAAAAACCGTCTGTCCTCAGTTGCAACACTCACTACTGAGTTCCAAACTGCCTCTGGAAGCAACGTCAGCACAATAACTGTTCGTCGGGAGATTCATGAAAGGGGTTTCCATGGCCGAGCAGCCGCACACAAGCCTAAGATCATCATGCGCAATGCCAAGCGTCGGCTGGACGGTGTAAAGCTCGCCGCCATTGGACTTGGAGAAGTGGAAACGTGTTTTCGGGAATGATGAATCACGGTTCACCATCTGGCAATCCAAGGGATGAATCTGAGTTTGATGGATGCCAGGAGAATGCTACCTGCCCCATTGCATAGTGGCATCTGTAAAGTTTGGTGGCTGTTTTTCATGGTTCGGGCTAGGCCTATTAGTTCCAGTGAAGGGAAATCTTAATGCTACAGCATACAATGACATTCTAGACGATTCTGTACTTCCATCTTTGTGGCAACAGTTTGGGGAAGACCATTTCCTGTTTCAGCATGACAATACACCGTGCACAAAGCGAGGTCCATACAGAAATAGTTTGTCAAGATCAGTGTGGAAGAACTTGACTGGCCTGCACAGAGCCCTGACCCCATCGAACACCTTTGGGTGGATATGGAACGCCGATTGCGAGCCAAGCCTAATCGCCCAACATCAGTGCCCAACCTCACTAATGCTCTTGTGGGTGAATGGAAGCAAGTCCCAGCAGCAATGTTCCAACATCTAGTGGAAAGCCTTCCCAGAAGACTCAAGGCTATTATAGCAGCAAAGGGAGGACCAACTCCTTATTAATGACCATGATTTTTGGAATCAGATGTTCGACAAGCATGTGTCCACATACTTTTGGTCATGTGGTATAATGAAACAATAAAGTGGAACATGCTTACCGTTTATCCTCACTTCTTGGACAGACCAGAGCATAGATATGCAGTTGTAGAAACTGTTATTCATCCTGTAAGCATTGGATGGCAACGCATACTTTTTATAGAGCACAGGGCTGCGGGCCAGAAGGTTGTGGATTTGTAGATCACTGTAGACAAGAGTATGGGTGGAAATATCTCCTTTATAATAAAAGCATTCCATGAATCTATATTTGTGTTTGCAGGTCAGAGAATGTTTTTAAAAAATTAACATTTCATGCAATTCTACGTAATTGTACGTATTAGCGGAATCCTTTTTAAAACCACACAAATTACACAAATGACAGGCTAATAAGAATGTACAGAGAGATAGGCCTATGTGTTAATCTTATCATATTTCTCTAATGCCAAATCAGTGTGTCTTGTTTGCAATGAAACTGTTCCTGTTTGCAAATAATTAAATCTGAGACAGGCTGCATTAGGAATCTGAGCATGGTACTTTAAAAAATGAGAACTACCTTTCCAACCCAGACAGAGTAGGCCTACCTTTCCACACCAGACAGAGTAGACCTACCTTTCCACCCCAGACAGAGTAGGCCTACCTTTCCACACCAGACAGGGTAGGCCTACCTTTCCACACCAGACAGAGTAGGCCTACCTTTCCACACCAGACAGGGTAGGTCTACCTTTCCAACCCAGTCAGAGCAGGCCTACCTTTCCAACCCAGACAAAGTAGACCTACCTTCCCACCCCAGACAGAGTAGACCTACCTTTCCACCCCAGACAGAGTAGACCTACCTTTCCAACCCAGACAGAGTAGACCTACCTTTCCACCCCAGACAGAGTAGACCTACCTTTCCACCCCAGACAGAGTAGACCTACCTTTCCAACCCAGACAGAGTAGACCTACCTTTCCACCCCAGACAGAGTAGACCTACCTTTCCACCCCAGACAGAGTAGACCTACCTTTTCACCCCAGACAGAGTAGACCTACCTTTCCAACCCAGACAGAGTAGACCTACCTTTCCACCCCAGACAGAGTAGACCTACCTTTTCACCCCAGACAGAGTAGACCTACCTTTCCACCCCAGACAGAGTAGACCTACATTTCCAACCCAGACAGAGTAGACCTACCTTTCCACCCCAGACAGAGTAGATCTACCTTTCCAACCCAGACAGAGTAGACCTACCTTTCCAACCCAGACAGAGTAGACCTACCTTTTCACCCCAGACAGAGTAGACCTACCTTTCCAACCCAGACAGAGTAGGCCTAGCTTTCCACCACAGACAGTAGGTCTACCAACACTGAAAAATGTGAGCTTTAACTAACTGCTGGCTACTCTTCTTCCGTGTCTTAATGCAATGAGAGAAGGTCACAAGTGTTTCCCCAAAAGCTGTCTTGGTTTTACATCTTCGATTGTACAGAAAGTGAAAAGCTTAATCAATTTATAGTGGCAGAATTGATTACTTCCCAAGCAAAGACAATGTTTTGTCTCCATTGGCTATAGGGTTGTATAAAGTTGTAGCTCAGACTCTGAATGTTAAAGAAACAAAACAATGATATCCCCATATGCATCAGAGTCGCGTCTTTCCCAGGTACTGTACAGCTTGTTTCTAGCATAAAGCATCGCGGACCACAGTGCTGTTAAATATCACTTTATATAATAGGTTCCATTTTATTTTGTTAAAAATCTTAAGGTAACAAAGCGTATGCCTGTGCTTTTTGCCATTTTCTTTAATAAAGGGTAGGCCTATGGGATACCCTCTTATACCCCCTAAACTTGAGTCTTAATTTTAACTTAACAGCCCTTCACTGACACAGAGGTATGCTTTTTAAAGAGTGCATGGTGGGTGGATGAATTGACCTCCAAATATATGGATATAGCAGCCTGTACCATAATTATGTAGACCTCCCTCTTATTTCTTAAATAGGAAGAAATAGGCTCCAACACAAATCCCTCTTGTTATTAGTAAAGTCTCATTAAAATTACGAAGTTGAAACGAATTATGCCTAAATTGAAATGAATTATGCCTACTCGAATTTGCCTTCTTTCAGCACCATGAGCTGTCCATTTTCGATTGATTTTTAAGCAGCTGCTGCTTCAAGTTTCAGCACAACAAAGTTACTCAAATTTGGCTTATTGTCAGGTCAATAACTCTGATGAATACAGAAGAAACATATTGTTTTTAATAACATCAATTATAGTAGTAGCAGGCTAACAAATTTGACCCCCGGTCCTCCTTCCCATCGTCGTGCTCTCCTTCTCAAACCGAACAGAACAAAGGCTATAGGCTAATCCGCGCACAAGTCTAGGTCTAACTAAAAATGAGTCAAAGAGCCTTTGACTCTCTTCCTGAACTGCGACCGTAAGGTTCGTTCAGCAGGCAGCACACAAAAACGTTTATCATCAGCAAGAGCCGAGCAGTCCGGGGCTCAGGGTTGGAATATCCATTGCAGTGTGTAATGCAGCCTAGTTTTATTCACACCATCCCAGCAGCTATCTTAGAAATATTACTTTGCTCTGTGCTCCTCTGAGCATGCACTTTGTAGCCTATAGTCTATAGGTTATGGATAATTTGATTGAGACCACACTAAATAGCCTATAGGCACACATCATATTGAGCGCCCAGCGGAGTATCAGAAATGAGGGGCGGCATCGGGCACACATCGATATATAGCCTAATAAGCAACTAATTCCAAAACATATTTTACATTCTAAAAAATATATATCTCAATTTCATCAATAACAAATTACATGACCCTCCGTTGGACTAAATTTTAAAAATACGAAACCCTCCACTTGACTGAAATTGAAAAAGCATTTTCCTCCAGGTAACCAACCATTCTGTAAATTTCGATCCATCCCTTAGTATCATTAAAACATTTCACAAACTGGCACGGGTCCATAGACTAGAGGATGAGAAACACAGGTCTTGGAGCAAGATGCTGCTGCTATTTGAACCAGAAGAGGGCGCTCAAGGCTTTAAAATGATACCATACATACAGTCCCTTGGTGGAGGTCTAGATGCCTGTTACCGTGACGTGTCTCACAGCTGGAAATTCTGTCTGGACATCCTGCCTCACGTGAGTCCTATAAATGAAGGCTGACATACACACTAAAGACAAATAAACTATCAACAGCATTGTGAACCGTATAGAAATTATATTCTATAAGGCTACCTTTCCATTTCCGCATTGTGTTATTCATCCAAAGAAAGACAATTTACTATTTTTGTATCGCAAGAGTGATTCTGTCAAAATCCTCTGGTTTTCTCAACCTTCCATTGATCAATCTGCAAACCAACGTGTTAACAAAGTAATCAATCAACCAAAACCAAATAGATATTCAGTCTTGGTTGTTCTGCCTTTATGAAGATGTAAACAAGTCACAGCCAAAGTCAAGCCTTTTACAACCTGAGGTTGGAGTAGCAGTAGTGAGCTGGTCTACAGACTCTCTTTAGGAAGCCTCTCCTTGACCCTGGCATGGTATAATAACCTCCACTATTGTACTTTGACAGTGGGGCTATTCTTAGTACAGTACACTTAGCCCAGTGCAGTATGGCACTGTTAAGGGTCATAATCGCTATTCAATGAAACCTATAGACAGTATGTCTGTCTGGTCCCTCAGGGCCCAAGTCAAGGAGGTTGCATTGGATCCCCGGACAAACTACAAGATGATGATTAATTTGGCCATAAAGTACTCACACTCCTTGATTTTTTTCAAAATTCTGTTGTGTTACAGCCTGAAATAAATAAATAAAAATTCACTGGCCTACACACAATACCTCATAATGTCAAAGTGGAATTATGATTTTTGCAAGTTAAACATTTAAAGCTGTATTCAACCCCTTTGTTATTGCAAGCATAAATAAGTTCAAGAGTACACATTTGCTTAACAAGTCACATAATAAGTTGCATGAACTAATAATAACAGTGTTTAACATGACTTTTGAATGACTACCTCATCTCTGCATCCTGCGCATACAATTATCTGCAATGTCCCTCAGTCGAGCAGTGAATGTCAGACACAGATTCAACCACAAAGACGAGGGAGGTTTTCCAATTTCCTAACTCCGTTGCCGGAGAGGAAAGAAACTGCTCAGGGTTTTCACCATGAGGCCAATGGTGACTAAAACAGTTACAGAGTTTAATGGCTGTGATTGGAGAAAACTGAAGATAGATCAACAACATTGCAGTTACTCCACAATACTAACCTAATTGACAGAGTGAAAAGAAGGAAGCCTGTACAGAATTAAACATATTCCAAAACATGCATCCTGTTTGCAACAAGGAAGTAAAGTAATCTGCCAAAAAATTGGCAAAGCAATTCACTTTGAATTGAATCTACACTGTAGTTGCTTACCAAGAAGACAGTGAATGTTCCTGTGTCCGAGTTACAGTTTTCACTTAAATCTACTTGAAAACCTATGGCAAGACCTGAAAATGGTGTCTAGCAATCATCAACAAATAATGTGACTGAGGTTGAAGAATTTTGAAAAGAATAATGGGCAAATGTTACACAGTCCAGGTGTGGAAAGCTCTTAGAGACGTACCCAGAAAAACTCACAGCTGTAATCACTGTCAAAGGGGCTTCTACAAAGTATTGACTCAGGGGTGTGAATACTTACAGTACCAGTCAAAAGTTTGGACACACCTACTAATTCAAGGGTTTTTCTTTATTTTTACTATTTTCTACATTGTAGAATAATAGGGAAGACATCAAAAATATGAAATAACACATATGGAATCATGTATTAACCAAAAAAGTGTTAAACAAATCAAAATATAGTTTATATTTGAGATTCTTCAAAGTAGCCACTTCTGCGGTCCAATCATCCCTAACCATCTCAATTGGGTTGAGGTCGGGTGATTGTGGAGGCTAGGTCATCTGATGCAGCACTCCATCACTCTCCGTCTTGGTCAAATAGCCCTTACACAGCCTGGAGGTGTGTTTGGGTCATTGTCCAGTTGAAAAACAACTGATAGTCCCACCAATGATAGTCCCACAAACCATATGGGATGGTTTGAGAGTTATCATTCCTGTGGCGGTCCTCATGAGAGCCAGTTTCATCATAGCGCTTGATGGTTTTTGCGACTGCACTTTCAGAAACTTCAAAGTTCTTGACATTTTCCGTGTTGACTGAACTTCATGTCTTAAAGTAATGATGAACTGTCATTCTCTTTGCTTATTTGAGCTGTTATTGCTATAATATAGACTTGGTCTTTTACCAAATAGGGCTATCCTCTGTATACCACCCCTACCTTGTCACAACACAGCACAACACAATAATTTGTTCTTAACTGTCTTGCCTAGTTAAATAAAGGTAAAAAAACAAAAACAAGGCACACCTGTTCATTGAAATACATTCCAGGTGACTAACTCATGAACCTGGTTGAGAGAATGCCAAGAGTGTGCAAAGCTGTCATCAAGGCAAAGGGTGGCTACTTTGAAGAATCTCAAATATATTTAGATTTCTTTAACACTTTTTTGGTTACTACATGATTCCGTGTTATTTCATAGTTTTGATGTCTTCACTTTTATTCTGCAATGTAGAAAATAGTAAAAATAAAATAAAGCAATGAGTAGGTGTGTCCAAACTTTTGACTGGTACTGTAGGTGCACACAGGTGACAGACACATTCAGTACCGTCTTGTAATCATTAGTACAACAGTTGCAAACTAGAGTTTCTTTTGGATAAATGCAGGTATGGTAATCCTCATTTCGTTCCGTTTGCTTCCTTTAAGAAACGTTTTTCAACAGAATGGGCAGAATGAGTACACCTGTCATGCCCTGACCTTAGTATTCTTTTTTTTCTTTATTATTTTGGTTAGGTCAGGGTGTGACGAGGGTGGTATGTGTGTTTTTGTCTTCTCTAGGGTTTTTTGTATGTCTAGGTGTGTGTGTCTAGTCTAGACATATGTAGGTCTATGGTGGCCTAGATTGGTTCCCAATCAGAGGCAGCTGTTTATTGTTGTCTCTGATTGGGGATCCTATTTAGGTTGCCATTTCCAGTTTGTTTTGTGGGTTATTGTCTATGTGAAGTTGCATGTCTGCACTAATTGTTTATAGTGTTCACGTTCATTTTGTTATTTTGTTTAGTGTTTTTCGTGTTCATTCGTCTTACATTAAAAGTATGTATTCACATCACGCTGCGCTTTGGTCTCCTCACTATGACGCTCGTGACAGAATAACCCACCAAACAAGGACCAAGCAGCGTGAAAGGGAGGAACAGCACTTGGTGGAAAAATGGACCCGGGAGAAGGATGAGTGGGTAACAACCTGGGAGGAGATAGAGAGATGGTCGATCAATCCAGGGAGAGTGCCAGAGCCCGCCTGGGATTCAATGGAACAGTGCGAGGAGGGATACAGGAGAATGGAGGAACGGCGACGATATAAAGGTTCGCGGCTAGCACGGAAGCCTGAGAGGCAGCCCCAAGATTTTTTTGGGGGGAGAACACGAGGAGATTGGCTGAGTCAAGTAGGAGACCTGAGCCATCTCCTCGTGCTTACCGTGGGGAGAGTGTTACTGGTCAGGCACCGTGTTATGCGGTGGAGCACACGGTGTCTCCAGTGCGCTATTCTAGCCCGGTGCGCTCTATTCCAGCTCCTCGCATTGGCCGGGCTAGAATGAGCATCCAGCCAGGAAGGAGGGTGCCGGCTCAGCGATCCTGGTCTCCAGTGTACCTCATTGGACCAGGATATCCTGCGCCGGTTTTGCGTACTGTGTCTCCGGTGAGTCTGCACAGCCCAGTACGTCCTGTGCCAGCGCCCTGCATTTGCAGGGTGAAAATGAACATCCAGCCAGGACGGGTTGTGTCAGCTATAAACTCCAGACCTCCAGTGCGTCTCCACGGTCCCGTGTATCCTGTTCCTCCTCCCCACACTCGCCCCGAGGTGCGTGTACTCAGCCCGGTAGCACCAGTTCCGGCACCATGCACCAGGCCCACAGTGCGCCTCCAGGGTCCAGTATGCCCTGCTCCTCCTCCCCGCATTCGCCCTGAGGTGCGTGTCCCCAGCCCGGTACCACCACTTCCGGCACCACGCACCAGGCCTACAGTGCGCCTCGACAGTCCGGAGCTGCCAGAGTCGCCCTCCTGTCCGGAGCTGCCAGAGTCGCCCTCCTGTCCGGAGCTGCCAGAGTCGCCCTCCTGTCCGGAGCTCCCTTTCCGTCCAGTGGCGCCCTCTACGATGGTCTTCAGTCCGGGGCCCACTGCGAGGCGCCACCTAAGTGGGCCAAGACTGAGGTGGAGCGGGTTCCACGTCCCGCACCCGAGCCGCCGCCGTGAAAAAAGGCCCACCCGGACCCTCCCCTTTAGAGTCAGGTTTTTGCGGCCGGAGTCCGCACCTTTGGAGGGGGGGGGGGGGGGGTACTGTCACGCCCTAGTGTTCTTCGTGTTCATTCGTCTTACATTAAAAGTATGTATTCACATCACGCTGCGCTTTGGTCTCCTCACTATGATGTTCGTGACAACACCACCTCACTTTCATAGCAGCCACGTTGTATTCCTTCTCGCATCTATGCGCTCTTCTCCACTCACCTTTTCCTTTGTTTGTGGACTTCAATGTACATCACATCAGCTGTATGTGACCAGGCAAAAAAACATTTCCAAGCCAAACCATATCATAACCGCTACATTGTTTCCATATTAGCTAAAGTAGCATCATAGTCAACATAACTAATGGAGCTAACACGTTAATAACCCCGCTACAATCAATCAGAAACGTTACAGTGTACAGTCAGTAAGCAGTTTAGCACTTACACCGGCAGGCCCCGGTGGAAATTAATTAGTAAAACCAAAAGCTTACCTTGACTTGGAAGAGTTCTATTCTTGTGTTGGATAGTCATAGCCAGCTAGCTAACATAGCATCCCTTTGTTTGAGCAGGGTGTTTGAGTAGGCTAAACTAGTTAGCTGCATTTGCTAGTTGAGTAAGTGAAACTGGAAGTTAAAAAATACTAAATCTCTATCTCTTGGTTGTCTTTCACTTTGAAAGAAATTAATTTGTTAACTGTTCAATTATTGTGTTTCTCTCTGAGTCAACTACTCACCACATTTTATGCACTGCAGTGCTAGCTAGCTGTAGCTAATGCATTCAGTACTAGATTCATTCTTTGATTGGGTGGACAACATGTCAGTTCATGCTGCAAGAGCTCTGATAGGTTGGAGGACGTCCTCCAGAAGTTGTCGTAATTACTGTGTAAGTCTATGGAAGGGGGTGAGAACCATGAGCCTCCTAGGTTTTTTATTGAAGTCAATGTACTCATATAGGAGGACAGAAGCTAGCTGTCCTCCGGCTACACCATGGTGCTACCCTACAGAGTGCTGCTGAGGCTACAGTAGACCTTCATTGCAGTGTGTTTTAATCAATTATTTGTAAACATCTGAATATATTTTGTATAGTTTTATCTAAATAGGATAACATTTAAATGTTTTATTTTTATGTAATTCCCTGAGGAGGGTGGTCCTCCCCTTCCTCCTAAGGAACCTCCACTGGTTTTATCAATGGCAATTTGAATGCACAGAGATGCTGTGACGAGATCCTGGAGCTCATTGTTGTGCCATTCCTCTGCCGCTATCACCTCATGTTTCTGTATGATAATGCACGGCCCCATGTCGATTTGGCATGTGTCCCCAGATCCTCAAAAAGTTCTACAGCTACACCATCGAGACCATCCTGACCGGTTGCATCACTGCTTGGTATGGCAACTGCTCGGCATCCGACCGTAAGGTGTTACAGAGGGTAGTGCGTACAGCTCAGTACATCACTGGGGCCAAGCTTCCTTCCATCCAGGACCTATATACTAGGCGGCGTCAGAGGAAAGTCCCAAAAATTGTCAAAGACTCTCTCTGCTACCGGAGCGCCAAGTCTAGGACCAAAAGGCTCCTTAACAGCTTGTACCCTCTAGCCATAAGACTGCTGAACAATTAATCAAAGGACCCCCCCTCCCTCCATTTGTTTTTTACACTGCTGCTATTCGCTGTTTATTACCTATGTATAATCACTTCACCCCTACCTACATGTACAAATTACTTCAACTAACCTGTACCCCCACACGTTGACTCGGTACCGGTACACCCTGTATATAGCCTCGTTATTGTTATTTTATTGTGTTACTTTTTTATTATTTTTTACTTTAGTTTATTTGGTAAATATTTTCTTAACTCTGTCTTGAACTGCACTGTTGATTAAGGGCTTGTAAGTAAGCATTTCATGGTAAGGTCTACACCTGTTGTATTCGGCGCATGTGACAAATAAAGTGATGTCGCAAGGATCTGTACACAATTCCTGGAAGCTGAAAATGTCCCAGTTCTTCCATGGCCTGCTTACTCACCAGGCATGTCACCCAGTGAGCTTGTTTGGGATGCTCTGAATTGATGTGTACGACAGCGTGTTCCAGTTCCCGTCAATACCCAGCAACATCGCACAGCCATTGAAGAGGAGTGGTACAACATTCCACGGGCCACAATCAACACCCTGATCAACTTTATACAAAGGAGATGTGTCGCGCTGCATGAGGCAAATGGTGGTCACACCAGATACGGACTGGTTTTATGATCCACACCCATACTTTTTGTTTAAGGTGTCTGTGACCAACAGATGCATATCTGTATTCCCAGTCATGTGAAATCCATAGATTACGGCATAATTCATTAATTTAAATTGACTGATTTCCTTATATGAACGGTAACTTTTTGAAATCTTTGAAATTGTTGCATGTTGCATTTACATTTTTATTCAGTATTTGTATTTTATTTGTATTTATTATGTATCCCCAGACAGCAGCTACTCTTCCTGTGTTCCGTCAAAATTTAGGCAGTTATACAATTTAAAAAAAACATTTCAATACAATCATTACAGAATTCACAACACACTAGGTGTATACTTCACAACACACAGTATACTTGCGGCGATATGGAAATAATGGCTATATGGCTTTCACAGACCCCAACCTTCTCATATCTCCAGTGACGAAGAAAAAGCATAAAGGAGTGAGACGTATTAAAGACACACTTACTGTATGAATTCTAACAAGCCACACAGGGCAGCATCTTTATTCTATGGAATGAGAATGTCAATGTACTTTAACAGCTGGAGATTAATTCAGGATGAATATGGTTCTGAGAGACCTTTACTGCTGGCTGATCCTGATTATTATGTAGCTGTGCATGTGTGTGTTTGTGTGCGTGTGCAGGTGTGTGTGTGTATTAGAGAGAGAGAGTATGAGAGTGTTTGTGTGCGTGTGCGTGTGCAGGTGTGTGTGTATTAGAGAGAGAGAGTATGAGAGTGTGTCTGTATGTGTGTGCGTTTTGTTTGTGTGTTGTTTGGTTTGATTATTAAAGAGAATTGGCCTAAGAGGCATGCTAGACCTGGAGGGCACTGAGGACACTGACATCCATAAACCAGATAATTTGATCTGTGAGTCAGTGGAACAGACATTAAATCACATTACATCTTTCGGTGACCCATGAGTGGACATGATACCGTGAAATCCAGCATCACTCTCACATGTTCAAATTATTAAACCAGGACACAAGGTCAGTTGGCCTCACACACGCATGCACACACGCACACGCACTCGCACACGCACTCGCACGCACACGCACACGCACACGCACACGCACACGCACACACACACACACACACACACACACACACACACACACACACACACACACACACACACACACACACACACACACTCTCTCACCTGATAATCTCTCCAGTTATTTGACTGCTAGAGAAAGTGCATCCAAAGATGATTCTCGGAATAAGTATTGAGAGCTATCATTTACTCTCTATCCCATATTCATGTATCCAACTTCAGAGTAAAGTACAATCTTCACCAGTATCCACCCAGCACGAGGTGGTTGCCCTTGAAAGTTGACACAAGTCCTGTTTATACCTGGTTCTAACATGCGTCCTTCGTCCTGATATTTTCCTAATCTTGTCTGTTTACACTTATAATTTCTGAGCACAATCAGATCACAATGCGTATTTTATTAGTCTACATCTTATTAGTCTACATCTACATCTTATTAGTCTACACCTAAAAATGTGGGCACAATCAGAATGTGGACAAGACCAGGACAAACGACACATGTTAGCACCAGGTATATACTGAGCTTCTGTGACATTTTTCAATACCAGTTTCTCCAGTAGCAACCCAGCACGAGGAGGTTGCCCTTGAATGTTGACATGGTGACATTTCTCAATTGAATAACTTTCCCCTTATACAATATTCATATGATGACTGACAAGGTAATGCATTTACTTGATGAACGCAACAGAAGTGATGGTAAGGCCTATCTGCCCTGGACTGCACAGATAATGAGTCTGTGACAGACTGTCAGGAAGGCTGGAGCTGAGGACATATAGAATACAGGTAAGTATCAATATAGTGGCTTATGGTGACTGACTCCATGGTGAAATTATTACTGAATGTGTTACCTAGTGGGACTGTGGGAGAACCCAGTGGTGGTTTATTCAGAAGAAACCTCTCATGAATCCTAAATCAATCCCTCGCCCCTACATATACCTTATGCACTTAGGTAGATCTGAGAGGATTGGATAGGTGTTAGCAATATGTCAACAAGGGTAAGTGCCTAGGGGTAGATGTTGATATGGGATTCAGGGTATACTTCTCCCCATCCCCTCCATTGTATTACTTGCTAATTTACATCCCCTTTGGGACATAAGGGACAATGAGCCACATATTCTTGTGGAAACATTTAGCACCCTATTGACTTATGCCCTGTGTTGCATGGAATGACCTGTGTTTGTTAAATACTGTGCTTGTTTGGTAAGCTCATAGACAAGTCTTCCCAATAGGGATACAATGCAATACACTAATCATACAAGTATCTCATTGCTCGTTTGTGCAGACAGCTTCCCACCTAGTGCCTTAAATAATTTTTTGCAGTTTACTGGTGAGCGATAATCTCGCCACACACACCAAAGTAGGCTAGGCACCAGCATGGCTGTATAATCCACAGGAGACCTGTGTGTTTACACTGTAATGCATGATATGTCATCCTGAGAACATTCACTGAAACACTGTAACTAGAACCGAGAAAATACTGTTTCAATAAAATTGAAATGATACCAGGCAGACAGGGGTCCTACTAACTGTGAAAGCTACTCTATTTGACCTCCTGTGTCTGCCTGCCATTATTTCAATTTTCTTGAAACAGTTTTTTTTTCATCCTTTAAATAAAGATATATTTAAAGGATTTGTATTATTTTTAACAATGTAGAGAGACAGATAGTAGGGGCATAGACTGAGGGTCACCAGGTCGCCTCGAACCCCCGTTGCCAGGGGGCATATGTGGACATATGCGCAACACCAGACTCCGGCACAAAATATAATATTTTCTCTTTTTAGTTACATGGTTTCCAGTGAAGGCTTTCATATAAGTCACATAATATTACTACTGTGTCATTTATACTTTTATATATACTGGGTGGTTCTAACCCTGAATGCTGATAGACTGAAAGCCGTTGTATACCACGGGTATGACAAAACATTTATTTTTACTGGTCTAATTACATTGGTAACCAGTTTATAATAGCAATAAGGCACCTTGGGGGTTTGTGTAAAATGGCCAATATACCAAGGCTGAGGGCTGTATCCAGGCACTCCGCGTTGTGTCGTGCTGAAGAACAGCCCTTAGCCGTGGTATACTGGCCATATACCACACATCCTCGTGCCTTATTGCTTAAATATTTCTGTGGTATTATGTACTTACCAGTATATGATTCAGGGGTGCAACTTTCATTGGGGACACATTTTTGTCCACCCCAGTTTTATCATTGGAATTTGATACAAAACGAGCGGTCGGTAGGCTGTTTGGAGTGTTTTTACAACTGGATAAAAAATGAAGAAAAAACCCACTTCCAAAATCAAAGTTGCGCCCCTGAAATGATTCCATATTGAGGTTTTTATCTCTGTTGATTTTTATTATCTGAGCCTGCAGACTGTTGATCAGCGCTGTTGGCAAACATCATATGGGTGTCTTTGGCATTGCTCAAGTTCAATTCACATCAAGTGTACAGTACCAGGTACCAAGTTTTAGCACACATACTCATTCCAGGGTTTTTCTTTATTTTTACTACTTTCTACGTTGTGGAATAATAGTGAAGACATCAAAACTATGAAATAACACATACAGTATATCACAAAAGTGAGTACGCCCCTCACATTTTTGTAAATATTTGAGTATATCTTTTCATGTGACAACACTGAAGAAATGACACTTTGCTACATTGTAAAGTAGTGAGTGTACAGCTTGTATAGCAGTGTACATTTGCTGTCCCCTCAAAATAACTCAACACACAGCCATTAATGTCTAAACCGCTGGCAACAAAAGTGAGTACACCCCTAAGTGAAAATGTCCAAATTGGGCCCAATTAGCCATTTTCCCTCCCCGGTGTCATGTGACTCTTTAGTGTTACAAGGTCTCAGGTGTGAATGGGGAGCAGGTGTGTTAAATTTGGTGTCATCGCTCTCACACTCCCTCATACTGACTGGTCACTGGAAGTTCAACATGGCACCTCATGGCAAAGAACTCTCTGAGGATCTGAAAAAAATATTTGTTGATCTACATAAAGATGGCCTGGGCTATAAGAAGATTGCCAAGACCCTGACACTGAGCTGCAACACGGTGGCCAAGACCATACAGAGGTTTAACTGGACAGGTTCCACTCAGAACAGGCCTCGCCATGGTCGACCAAAGAAGTTGAGTGCACGTGCTTGGCGTCATATCCAGAGGTTGTCTTTGGGAAATAGACGCATGAGTGCTGCCAGCATTGCTGCAGAGGTTGAAGGGGTGGGGGGTCAGCCTGTCAGTGCTCAGACCATACGCCGTACACTGCATCAAATTGGTCTGCATGGCTGTCGTCCCAGGTGGAAGCCTCTTCTAAAGATGATGCACAAGAAAGCCCGCAAACAGTTTGCTGAAGACAAGCAGACTAAGGACATGGATTACTGGAACCATGTCCTGTGGTCTGATGAGACCAAGATAAACGTATTTGGTTCAGATGGTGTCAAGCGTGTCTGGCGGCAACCAGGTGAGGAGTACAAAGACAAGTGTGTCTTGCCTACAGTCAAGCATGGTGGTGGGAATGTCATGGTCTGGGGCTGCATGAGTGCTGCCGGCACTGGGGAGCTACAGTTCATTGAGGGAACTGTGAATACCAACATGTACTGTGACATACTGAAGCAGATCATGATCCCCTCCCTTCGGAGACTGGGCCGCAGGGCAGTATTCCAACATGATAACGACCCCAAACACACCTCCAAGACGACCACTGCCTTGCTAAAGAAGCTGAGGGTAAAGGTGATGGACTGGCCAAGCATGTCTCCAGACCTAAACCCTATTGAGCATCTGTGGGGCATCCTCAAACGGAAGGTGGAGGAGTGCAAGCTCTCTAACATCCACCAGCTCCGTGATGTCGTCATGGAGGAGTGGAAGAGGACTCAAGTGTCAACCTGTGAAGCTCTGGTGAACTCCATGCCCAAGAAGGTTAAGGCAGTGCTGAAAAATGATGGTGGCCACACAAAATATTGACACTTTGGGACCAATTTGGACATTTTCACTTAGGGGTGTACTCACTTTTGTTGCCAGCGGTTTAGACATTAATGGCTGTGTGTTGAGTTATTTTGAGGGGACAGCAAATGTACACTGTTATACAAGCTGTACACTCACTACTTTACATTGTAGCAAAGTGTCATTTCTTCAGTGTTGTCACATGAAAAGATATACCCAAATATTTACAAAAATGTGAGGGGTGTACTCACTTTTGTGATATACTGTATGGAATCATGTAGTAACCACAAAAAGTGTGAAACAAATCAAAATATATTTTATATTTGAGATTCTTCAAAGTAGCCACGCTTTGCCTTGATGACAGCTTTGCGGTATTCTCTCAACCAGTTTCATGAGGTTGTCACCTGGAATGCATTTCAATGAACAGCTATGCTTTGTTAAAAGTTAATTTGTGGAATTTCTTTCCTTCTTAATGCGTTTGAGCCAATCAGTTGTGTTGTGACAAGGTGTGTGTGTGTGGGGGGGTATATACAGAAGGTAGCCCTATTTGGTAAAAGACCAAGTCCATATTATAACAAGAATAGCTCAAATAACAAAGAGAATGACAGTCCATCATTACTTCAAGACATGAATGTCAGTCAATACGGAACATTTCAAGAACTTTTAAAGTTTCTTCAAGTGCAGTCACAAAAACCGTCAAGTGCTATGATGAAACTGGCTCTCATGAGCACCGCCACAGGATTGGAAGACCCAGAGTTACCTCTGCTGCAGTGGATTAGTTACCTAATTGCAGCCCAAATAAATACTTCACAGAGTTCAAGTAACAGACACATCTCAACATCAACTGTTCAGAGGAGACTGCGTGAATCAGGCCTGTATGGTCAAATTGCTGCTAAGATACCACTACTAAAGGACACCAATAATAATAAGAGACCTGCTTGTCCAAGAAACACGAGCAATGGACATTAGACTGGTGGAAATATGTCCTTTGGTCTGATAAGTCAAAATTTTTGATTTTTGGTTCCAACCGCCGTGTCTTTGTCAGAGGCTGAGTACAGTAGGTGAAGTGATGATCTCCGCATGTGTGATTCCCACCGTGAGGCATGGAGGAGGAGGTGGGATTGTGTGGGGGTGCTTTGCTGGTGACACTGTTCGTGATTTATTTATAAATCAAGGAATTCAAGGAATTATAATGGTGTTTTTTGTTCACTGGTTGCCCTTTTCTTGTGGCAAAAGGTCACAAATCTTGCTGCTGTGATGGCACACTGTGGTATTTCACCCAATACATATGGGAGTTTATCAAAATGGGATTTGTTTTCAAATTCTTTGTGGGTCTGTGTAATCTGAGGGAAATATGTGTCTCTAATATGGTCATACATTTGACAGGAGGTTAGGAAGTACAACTCAGTTTCCACCTAATTTTGAGGGCAGTGCGAACATAGCCAGTCTTCTCTTGAGAGTCAGGTCTGCCTTCGGTTGCCTTTCTCAATAGCAAGGCTACTCTCACATTGTCAAATATTTCCATAATTTAGGGTCAGTCACAGGGGTCAGGTATTCTGCCACTGTGCACTCTCTGTTTGGGGCCAAATAGCATTCTAGTTTGCTCTGTTTTTTGTAAATTCTTTCCAGTGTTTCAATTAATAATTATTTGTTTTTTTCATGATTTGGTTAGCTCTAATTCTGTTGCTGTCCTGAGGCTCTGTGGGGTATGTTTGTGTTTGTAAACAGAGCCCCAGGACCAGCTTGCTTAGGGGACTCTTCTCCAGGTTAATTTCTATGGAAGTTAAGGCTTTGTTATGGAAGGTTTGGGAATTGCTTTGTTTTAGATGGTTGTAGAATTTAACGGCTCTTTTCTGGATTTTTATAATTAGCGGGAATTGGCCTAATTCTGCTCTGCATGCATTATTTGGTGCTTTACGTTGTACACTGAGGATATTTTTTCAGAATGTTGCATGCAGTCTCAATTTGGTGTTAGTCTCATTTTGTGAATTCTTGGTTGGTGAGCGGACCCCAGACCTCACAACCATTAAGGGCAATGGGTTCTATAATTGATTCAAGTATTTTTAGCCAGATCCTAATTGGTATGTTGAATTTTATGTTCCTTTTGATGTCATAGAAGGCCCTTCTTGCCTTGTCTCTCAGATCGTTCGCAGCTATTTATTTATTTTATTTTATTTTACCGTTATTTTACCAGGTAAGTTGACTGAGAACACGTTCTCATTTGCAGCAACGACCTGGGGAATAGTTACAGGGGAGAGGAGGGGGATGAATGAGCCAATTGTAAAGTGGGGATTATTAGGTAACCATGATGGTTTGAGGGCCAGATTGGGAATTTAGCCAGGACACCGGGGTTAACACCCCTACTCTTACGATAAGTGCCATGGGATCTTTAATGACCTCAGAGAGTCAGGACACCCGTTTAACGTCCCATCCGAAAGACGGCACCCTACACAGGGCAGTGTCCCCAATCACTGCCCTGGGGCATTGGGATATTTTATTTTATGTGGAAGTTACCTGTGGCGTTGATGTTTAGGCCGAGGTATGTATAGTTTTTTGTGTGCTCTGGAGCAACAGTCTCCAAATGGAATTTGTATTTGTGGTCCTGGGAACTGGATCTTTTTTGGAACACCATTATTTTTGTCTTACTGAGATTTACTGTCAGGGGCCAGGTCTGACCGAATCTGTGCAGAAGATCTAGGTGCTGCTGTAGGCCCTCCTTGGTTGGGGACAGAAGCACGAGATCACCAGCAAACAATAGACATTGTACTTCAGATCCTAGTAGGTTGAGGCTGGGTGCTGCAGACTGTTCTAGTGCCCTCACCAATTCGTTGATTTGTTGAAGAGGGTGGGGCTTAAGCTGCTTCCCTGTCTCACCCCCCGGCCCTGTGGAAAGCGATGTGTGTGTTTTTGCCAATTTTAACAGCACACTTGTTGTTTGTAAACATGTATTTTGTAATGTCGTATGTTTTTCCCCTAACACCACTTTCCATCCATTTCTATAGCAGGCCCTGTTTCAAATTGAGTTGAAAGCTTTTTTGAAATTAACAAAGCATGCGAAGACTTTGCCTTTGTTTTGGTTTGTTTGTCAATTAGGGTGTGCAGGGTGAATATATGGTCTGTCGTTCGGTAATTTGGTTAAAAGCCAATTTGACATTTGCTCAGCATGTTGTTTCGCTGAGGAAATGTACGAGTCTACTGTTAATGATAATGCAGAGGATTTTCCCGAGGTTGCTCTTGACGCATATCCCACGGTAGTTATTGGTGTCAAATTTGTCTCCATTTTTGTGGATTGGGGTGATCAGTCCTTGGTTCCAAATATTGGGGAAGATGCCAGAGCTGAGGATGATGTTAAAGAGTTTAAGTATAGCCAATTGGAATTTGTGGTCTGTATATTTTATCATTTAATTTAGGATACCATCAACTCCACAGGCCTTTTGGGTTGGAGGGTTTTTATTTTGTCCTTAGTTCATTCAATGTAATTGGAGAATCCACTGGGTTCTGGTACTCTTTAATAGTTGATTCTAAGATTTGTATTTGATCATGTATATGTATTTGCTGTTTGTTCTTTGTAGTAGAGACAAAAATATTGGAGAAGTGGTTTATCTCCATTTTGGATAGATAACTCTTCGTGTTGTTGTTTGTTTAGACTTTTCCAATTTTCCCAGAAGTTGTTCGATTATGGATTCTTCAATTACATTGAGCTGATTTCTGAAGTGCTGTTCCTTCCTTTTACGGAGTTTATTTCTGTATTGTTTTAGTAATTCCCCATAGCCAAGGCGTAGGCTCAGGTTTTCTGGGTCTCTATGTTTTTGGTTGGATAGGTTTCTCAATTTCTTTCTTAGATGTTTTGTATTCTTCATCACACCATTTGTTCATTTTCTTAGGCTGTCTGCTTGACATTTTTAGATTTGATAGGGAAGCTGAGATGTCAAATATACTGTTTAGGTTTTCTCCTGCCAAGTTTACACCTTCACTATTACAGTGAAATATTTTGTCCAGGAAATTGTCTTTAAGGGATTGAATTTGTTTTTGCCTAATTGTTTTGTGGTAGACTTCCACAGTGCTTTCCTTCCATATATAGCATTTCTTAATATTATTCGGTTCCTTTGGCTTTCATGCTTCATGACTGAGCAAAGCTCTGTTCAAGTAGTGTGATTTTGCTGTGATCTGATAGGATGTCAGTGGACTGACTGTGAACACTCCAAGAGACTCTGGGTTGAGGTCAGTTATAAAGTAGTCTACAGTACTACTGCCAAGAGATGAGCAGTATGTGTACCTACCATAGGAGTCCCCTCGAAGTCTACCCAGCATCCGACAGAGCTGCAGGAGTTGTGACCCGTTTTTGTTGGTTATGTTGTCTTCCCTGTTTCACACCTGGTAGTTTGGTGGATGGGACTAGCAGCTCTCTAGAGGTTAACCAGTGGGTCCGTCTCCTTTATACCATGTTTCTTGTAGGATGACAATGTCTGTATTGCCAATTTCTTTGATGAAGTCTGGGTTCCTGCTCTTTAGGCCAAAGGCAGATGACCTCAGACCTTGTATATTCCAGGATGAGATAGTAAAATCTTCGTGTTCCATAGTGTCTAGTGTTGTTTTTGTGTGGTTTAGGCCCGGACCATTACAGTAGGAGTGAGCAGAGCATGTTGAGCATCTGATACATACCCCTCTCTCTCTCCTCCAACATACACCATTTTCTGTATAGCTTTCTCTGTACTTTCCAGGAGGTCTTTGCCCTTTTTTATGAAGATGCATAGGTCTATTTTAGCCAATCAGGACTGGAATTGAAAGTAGAGTATTTCGCGACTCTTGTATCTTCACAATGCCTAATGTAGTTGTGTTGCAATTAGGCTACACTGAGCCTCAGGAGTTGGTTCTGACATTTAGTGGAGGCTAACGTGCATTAAAATGGAAGACAAACTTTTCGCTTGGAGCTGCAATTATGACCAAAAACCAAAAGCTCTCTAAATGTCTAATTTAAAATGTTTCAGTTGAAAGAAAATAGGCCTGAACAGTTAAGCACTTAACCAGAGATGCACTTACTTCTTAATTCCTCAAGCATAGTCCCCACCCTTCCCTTCTCATTATTTTAGGTATTTGACACACACCTATGGTAATAACTTTGAGATAGCTTTGAGGTAAGGTTCTTCCCCTGCTTTGCTGACTGTGGTTGGGTCCAGTTTCCTCTGATCTCTGTATCCCACAGGTGCTGCTGTTGTCGTGTCAGAACTTGTTAATGAGTTTTGTTTACACAACTTCGAAGCATGTCTTCCTTTCTCTTTCTCTCTTCATTTCATCTAGCCCTGCGACAGAATCTGAAAGCTTCTGAGCCCATCCAGTAAATCTCAGCTGAACAGCATAAGCACTTTTGATTGTAGAATTTTACATTTGAAAATTCTTTAAAAAAGGCCTTTCTGTCATTATTGTATAGTGGACTTTTTGTTTGTCTGCAGCACATGAAAAGAATAGAGAGCAGAGAGAGGTAGGCTATGACAGAATACGCCCCATGTTGCGTTCTGCACCACGGGCAGATTTTCCCCCCGCGTGGTGCAAGAGCCAATTTAGCTCACCCGCTGCAGCCGCCTTCAGGGTGATTGACGATCCAAGCCCTGGCTGCGGAGTGTTTTAACAAGCGGGCGAGAAGCGCACAAAGCCATTTCAGCATTGGGAGATTTGACTTATCTGCTCCTCACAGTGTGTTGTTATATAATGCAGGAGACTGGTGAAGGACAGGGGGGTGAAGGCTCTCACTTTATTATACAACCAATGGCCAACCTGTTTCTAAGACGGTTGTTATGACATATGCCTAAAAAGTACTGCACATGTGGCACAGACTGCAGACGGTGTTTGGAGGAAATTAGGAGTTTTGAATGATAAGAGAGAACATTAGGCATGGTGTTTTTTTCTGAAACTTTTTTGAAAGGGTAGGAATTGTTGATTGAATTTCAACACTCTAGCTTGTCTCTGATTGGAGGAATTAAAGGTGTTACAACTGACCCCTGTTACATTTGACCCTGGTCTCCCCTATCATTAAATAGTTACATTCAGCTCCTCTATCGATCGCTACATACATTTAGACTGAGCTGCCATCCTAGAAGTCGTTTGTGTGACGTCAAAAGGAGGGGCATTGAACAAAATAAATTCATCAGCGATTAGATCGTCTCTAACAACTCTAGCCAATCAGAGTATCAATTTTGATAATGTTATCACATAGGCCAGCTCTGGCCCAACCCATCCGTTTCCGTGACCAATCAGGACAGTCAGAATGTGTTTGCATTCCGGAAGTTGTCAAGGAGGAAACAAATCCAGACTCATGGTGGAGAAGAAACATTAGTGGGCGTGGGGTTTGGCCGGAGCGATTTGGATGGGTAGCCAGGCTAGTTACATTTGCCCCTGGTCTCGACCTATCCTCCTACTGCCATCACTGTAGCGAGAGGCGGGGAACAGCTGGAGTGGGGTTTGAACCAGCAACCCTGTGGTTACAGCCGAGGCAGGCAAATCATCATCTCCTGTGCCATAAAGGTCTGAACCTCTTAGCAGAGGGCATAGTTTCCTCACACTACAAGGAAAACCACAATAGTTCGATCCAGAGACTACATGGTCACAACATCATGCTATCTGTTAGACTCTGACAGATGAGCATCAATAGAAGCAATTTAGAAGGTGCCATGTTGGTCGGTCGGGGACCATAGCTGAGTCTACATCATCTACAGTGGAGCCCAACATTAATCTTCTGCTCTGACATGCACATTGTTCTCCTCTCTCCTGCTGCGTGTAGCACTCTACCCAAGGGAGCTGCGCTCACAGACTCATTTATCAAATACCTAGTTGTCCCTCAAGCGAAGGATAAAGCACTGGGCCTCGACAGGATCATGCAAATAGGACGGTCTGGCTGGAGAGATGGGGCAGAATGGCTATGTTGTGTGTTTCTTTGCGCTGATCTTAACTTTTTTTGAACATAATGTTTCTGCCATTGTTTCCTATCACCAAAGATATCTTCTGGACATCAGAACAGCGATCACTAACCTCGATTTAGATGAAGATGTCTACTTCAACGAGTCAGAGGCACAGGACATACTGCCCACCCTGGACCACTCCCGAGACTCTACCCTCTGTTCTATTGGCGAAAGAAGTCACTAGAGAACAAACAGGACAAGCTCCGTTCGAGACTATCCTATCAACGGGACCTGAAGAACTGTAATATTCTATGTTCCTTGGAGTCATGGCTGAAAAAGGACATTGATAATATAACATTATGAACACCTGCTCTTTCCATGACATAGACTGACCAGGTGAATGGATTGTGTATGTGTGCCATTCAAAGGGTGAATGGGCAAGACAAAAGATTTAAGTAGCTTTGTACTGTATGGTAATAAGTGCCAGGCATACCGGTTTGTGTCAAGAACTGCAACACTGCTGGGTTTTTCACGCTCAACAGTTTCCTGTGTGTATCAAGAATGGTCCACCACCCAAAGAACATCAGCTAATTTGACACAACTGTGGGAAGCACTGGAGTCAACATGGGCCAGCATCCCTTTGGAATGCGTTCGAAACCTTGTAGGGCCTTTGCCCAGACAAAAAAGTATGCACCCACTATTGTAAGTCGCTCTGGATAAGAGTGTCTCCTCAATGACTCAAATATGAATGTAGACTTTTATAGGTGTAAACATTCACAAGCCTGCAGTGCCAGATGGATTACCAGGATGCTCACACAGAGCATGTGCTGACCAGCTGGCAGGTGTCTTAATTGACATGTTCAACCTCTCACTGACCCAGTCTTTAATACCTACATGTTTCAAGCAGACCACCATAGTCTCTTTGCCAAAGAACGCCAAGGTAAGCTGTCTAAATGACTATCGCCCCATAGCACTCACATCTGTAGCAATGAAATGATTTGAAAGGCTGGTAATGACTCACTATCATCCCAGACACCCTGGACCCACTCCAATTCGCATACTGCCCCAACCGATCCACAGATGACGCAATCTCTATTGCACACCACACTGCCCTTTCCCAACTAGAGAAGAGGAACACCTATGTGAGAATGCTGTTTATTGACGATAGCTCAGCATTCAACACCGTAGTGCCCTCCAAACTCATCACTAAGCTAAGGACTCTGGAACTGAACACCTCCCTATGCAACTGGATCCTGGACTTCTTGACGGGCCGCCCCCCAGGTGGTAAGGGTAGACAACAACACATCCCCCACGCTGACCCTCAACACGGGGGTCCCTCAGGGGTGCGTGTTTAGTCCCCTCCTGTAATCCATGTTCACCTCCATGTTCATCCATGTTCACCGACTCCAAAACTATCATTAAGTTTGCCAATGACACAACGGTGGTAGTCCTGATCCCCAAAAACAATGAAACAGGCTATAGGGAGGAGATCAGTGACCTGGCAGTGTGGTGCCAGGACAACAACATATCCCTCAACATCAGCAAGACAAAGGAGCTGATTGTGGATTACAGGAAGGGCATAGCATGCCCCAATTTGCATCGACGGAGCTGTGGTGGAGCGGGTCGAGAGCTTCAAGTTGCACAGTGTCATGGTCCACACACACCAACACAGTCGTGAAGAGGGCATGGCAATGCCTCTTCCCCCTCAAAGATTTGGCATGGGCCCTTAGATCTTCAAAAAGTAATACAGCTGCACCATTGAGAGCATCTTGACTTTCTGCATCTCCGCGTGGTATGGCAACTGCTTGGCATCCAACCGCAAGGCGCTACAGAGAGTAGTGCGTATGACCCAGTACATCACTGGGGCCGAACTGTGTCAGAGGAAGGTCCTAAAATATGTCAAATACTCCAGCCAGCCAAGTCATAGACTGTTCTCTGCTATTTCAGGGCAAGCGGTACCGATGCACCAAGTGTGGAACCAACAGGAGAGTCTCCCCTTTCCATAGAGTCATGATAGTTTGTAGTTTGTAGGTCAAACCGTTCGGACACTACAGAAGTTTTGGTGAGGAGACCGATTTTCAGGATGTCTCATAGTCTGACAAACACAGCTCTAGCTCTGCTAACTTTCACTGCAGATGTGGAAGCACGACATCGGTGGATTGAGATGCATCCAATGCAAAAAAAACAGATATCTCTAGTTGTGTTGTTACTTAGATTGCACATATTGCACATATCTATCTCAGTAACTTTGTACCCCAGCACAACGACTCAATACAGGTACCTCGTGCATATAGCCAAGTTATTGTTACTCATTGTGTATTTATTTTTACATGTTTTACTTTTCTATAATTTCTCTATTTTATTTCTCTCTGCATTGTTGGGAAGGGCCAATAAGTAAGCATTTCACAGTGTGTGTGTGTGTGTGTGTGTGTGTGTGTGTGTGTGTGTGTGTGTGTGTGTGTGTGTGTGTGTGTGTGTGTGTGTGTGTGTGTGTGTGTGTGTGCACCGAGGACAAGTGAATTGCTGCTTTATTTGGGCATGGCACACACACACACACACACACACACACACACACACACACACACACACACACACACACACACACACACACACACACACACACACACACACACACACACACACACACACACACACACACACACACACACACACACAGAGAGGTAATACATCAGTATAAAATATGTTATATGGTAAATAAAAGGAAACAGTTTAAGAAAGGATATTTATGTCCTCCTTACCGCATGTCTCTTTCTGTCTTGCTTCCTCGTTCCCTCTCTCTCACTGTCCCCCTCTTTTACTCTCTCATCCTATTGCACATTTTTATAGATTATCATTTGTGGAAGGCCTCTATTTCCAAATGATAAATAAAAGGAGGTGGAAAGCAGTGAATAAAATATGAGGCAGATCGCAGGTGGACAAAATAGTGCATAAACAGACAGGATGGGATTGTCTGTTCACCATTAAATATGGATGGGCTTCAGCAAGCAAAGCCAAATAACAAGTTCCACAGAGAGCCATCGCTAAACACACATCATCATCAAAACACACCGGCCTCCGTCTACCTTCCCGTACCGTCAAAACACGCACAGCATGATCATACAGTGTTTTGCACAATTACACCCCCAAATATCCCCATACGCCCTCATATACCACCACATACCCACACACACCCACTCATACCCACATTATAAATGCAGAACACACATAGCATGATCAAACAGTGTTTTACACAGTTACACTCCCATATACACTACCGGTCCAAAGTTTTAGAACACCTACTCATTCACAGGCTTTTCTTTATTTTTATTATTTTCTACATTGTAGAATAATAGTGACGACATCACAACTGTGAAATAACACATATGGAATCATGTAGTAACCAATAAAGTGTTAAACAAATACATTTTATTTGTAAGATTCTTACAAATAGCCACCCTTTGCCTTGATGACAGCTTTGCACATTCTTGGCATTCTCTCAACCAGCTTCATGAGGAATGCTTTTCCAACAGTCTTGAAGGAGTTCCCACATATGCTATGCACTTGTTGGCTGATTTTCCTTCACTCTGCAGTCCAACTCATTCCAAAACCATCTCAATTGGGTTGAGGTCAGGTGAAGCTGTCATCAAGGCAAAAGGTGGCTACTTTGAAGAATCTAAAATCTAAAATATATTTTTATTTGTTTAACACTTTTTTGGTTACTACATGATTCCATGTGTTATTTCATAGTTTTGATGTCTTCACCATTATTCCACAATGTAGAAAATAGTAAAAATAAAGAAAAACCCTGGAATGAGTAGGTGTGTCCAAACTTTTGACTGGTACTGTACACTCAATTACTCATTAACACACCCTATCTGCTCCTGTCTACGCCTCCTTCAGTTAAACACACCTTCATTTCCACTGACTTTTATGTTTTCTGAACAAACACAATCATTATCACACCGGGTTTGTAACCCCCGCACAGTCCCCCCTCACCTTCTCATCCTCCACCCGTATTAAATACACACATCCTAATTTCAGACCACTGAGTCATCCAAGCCCTCTACCTCCCAACCAAAAACCGTTAACAAAAACAAATGTTCTCCCTCCCAGACACAAACACACACCTGCCCCATCCCGCTATTCTTCCTCTGTCTACGAGGACAACAGCCAGGCTGCTGAAAGCTGCTGAACCCACAACAGGTGTGTCAACAAAATCCAACCACAAAACATTTGCATGCACACACACCCACACACACACTCACTCACCTCCGTCTTACCTCCATCTCGCCCCACATCACCACAGAGACATAACGACACAATGCTTTTACCACAGTTGAACCAGCAGCAGGAAACAAAAGACACGCACAATATTAGTAAGAAAGAGAGAAAAACATCAAGGTTGACAGAGAGTCACATATTCAAGCTGTGACCTTCATGTACCCTCAACACAACTTCAACATGTGTGTGTGCGTGTACAGTGCCTTTGGAAAGTATTCAGACCCCTTGACTTTTTCCACATTTTGTTATGTTAAAGCCTTATTCTAAAATGGATTAAATCATTAACAATCCCCAGCAATCAACACACAATACCCCATAATGACAAAGCAAAAACAGGTTTGTTGAAATTATTGCAAATAGTTAAAAAATAAACAACTGAAATACCTTATTTACATAAATATTCAGAACGTTTCCTATGAGATTCGAAATTGAGCTCAGGTGCCTTCTATTTCCATTGGTCATCCTTGAGATGTTTCTACAACTTGATTGGAGTCCACCTGTGGTAAATTCAATTGATTGGATATGATTTGGAAAGGCACACACATAAGGTCCCACAGTTGGAAGGGCATGTCAGAGCAAAAACCAAGCCATGGGTTCGAAGGAATTGTCTGTAGAGCTCCGAGACAGGATTGTGTCGAGGCACAGATCTGGGGAAGGATACCAAAACATTTCTGAAGCATTGAAGGTCCCTAAAAACACAGTGACCTCTATCATTCTTAAATGGAAGAAGTTTAGAACCAACAAGACTCCTAGAGCTGGCCGCCCGGTCAAACTGAGCAATCGGGGAGAAGGAACTTGGTCAGGGAGATCACCAAAAACCTGATGGTCATCCTGACAGAGCTCTAGACTTCCTCTGTGGAGATGGGAGAACCTTCCAGATGGACAACCATCTCTATAGCACTCCACCAATCAGGCCTTTATGGTAGAGTGGCCAGACCGAAGCCACTCCTCAGTAAACGACACATGACAGCCCGCTTGGAGTTTGCCAAGAGGCACTTAAAGGAATCTCAGACCATGAGAAACAAGATTCTCTGGTCTGATGAAACCAAAGTACAGAGAGATCCTTGATGAAAACCTGCTCCAGTGTGCTCAGGGCCTCAGACTGGGGCGAAGGTTTTACCTTCCAACGGGACAACGACCCTAAGCACACAGCCAGGACAACGACACTAAGCACACAGCCAGGACAACGCAGGAGTGGCTTCGGGACATCTCTTAATGTCCTTGAGTGGCCCAGCCAGAGCCCGCACTCGAAACCGATCGAACATCTCTGGAGAGACGTGAAATAGCTGTGCAGCAACGCTCCCCATCCAACCTGACAGAGCTTGAGAGGCTCTGCAGAGAAGAATGGGAGAAAGTCCCCAAATACAGGTGTGCCAAGCTTGTAGCGTCATACCCAAGAAGAGTCAAGGCTGTAATCATTGCCAAAGGTTCTTCAACAAAGTACGGAGTAAAGGGTCTGAATACTTATGTAATTGTGATATTTCAGTTTTTTAAATATAAATTAGCAAACATTTCTAAAAACCTCTTTTTGCTTTGTCATTATGGGTTATTGTGTGTGGATTGATGAGGAGGGGGAAAACAATTGAATACATTTTAAAATAAGGCCGTAATCTAAAAAAATTGGGAAAAGTTAAGGGGTCTGAATACTTTCCGAAGGCACTGTGTATATATATATATATATATATATATATATATATATATATATATATATATATATATATATATATTGACTTCAAAATTAACAAGATGCCCGGACATAACAGTAGTATTTTTTATTTATTATCATAACAGGTGTTTATCTAATAATAATAATAAATATCAAAAGAAAAAAGAAGTTCATTTGATTACAGTACATTCCATCTGCAGAGAATCAGAAAGGCAGGCAAACCTAGGAACAACGAGAGAATACAAGAGCCATTGGGACAGGAAGGGCCTGGGCATCATTGCATTGTCTGGTACAGTATTTTGCTTATAGGAAAGTGTGATGCATTCCCCCACTACTTCTGGTTCCAGTCTGGTGTCAGAGGCCCATTCATTTCAATGGAAATTATGTTTTGACTATACATTGTGCACAAAAACAATGAATAATTTCAAGGTGATGTAAGGACATGGATCTGGTCTTCAAAGCTTCACTGTGTTTATTTATCTCAAAATGCTTTAGAAACATGTTCAATTGAAATGAATGGTTCTGGAACTGGATACCTACATAGAGCTAGATGTGGCAGGATTCACTACTTCCTGTTTTCCCAGCCTACTCACCAACACACTACAACACTCCCCTCAAACGAAATGCACCCCTTACACCTGCAGAGCACGAGGTAAAAAAATACATCTTTAATATTGAAACATTCATATAAATATACAATCAATTTTCTCTTGTGCTTTGAAATGTGGAAATATTGCCTTTTATTCTGATTGGTCTGGATATGGAACCAATGGGAGACGTATTGGGGAAATCCTGCCGAATAGGCCTAATGATTCATTAACATTTAAGTCATTTAGCAGATGCTCTTATCCAGAACAACTTACAGGCGCAATTTGGGTTAAGTGCCTTGCTCAAGGGCACATCAATACATTTTTCACCTTCTCAGCTCAGCTCATTTGACCCAGTAACCATTTGGTTACGGGCCCAACGCTCTAAACGCTAGGCTACCTGGTTCTGACCTTTAACTACTCTCTTGGTACTTGCGTCTAAAAATTCCCCATTTGTTTTCTATAAATAGACCCAGTACCTATAAATATGTGTTGATAAATGCCAAATTCACTAATTAAAAACTGAATTGTGTTTCATTTAAATAGATAAATAAAAAGCTGGAGTTCCATGGTGACATGCAGCATGTTAATGTGTGGGATTTATGTTGAAAAGAGAGAAAGAGTCGCCTCGCTGTGCACAGTATGACAGACAACAGCAGGGGCTGTGTCGCTCCAGGCGCAACATGCCCCCCTCTCCCTCTTCCTCCTTGCATCCATAGCCACTACCAACCCACCAACCAGCCCCTACCAACCCACCAACCAGCCACTACCAAACCACCAACCAGCCCCTACCAACCCACCAACCAGCCCCTACCAACCCACCAACCAACCAGCCACTACCAACCCACTAACCAGCCCCTACCAACCCACCAACCAGCCCCTACCAACCAACCCCCAAACACCAGCCACTACCAACCCACCAACCAGCTCCTACCAACCCACCAACCAGCCCCTACCAACCCACCAACCAGCCACTACCAAACCACCAACCAGCCCCTACCAACCCACAAACCAACCAGCCACTACCAACGCACCAACCAGCCCCTACCAACCCACCAACCAGCCCATACCAACCCACCAACCAACCAGCCACTACCAACCCACCAACCAGCCCCTACCAACCCACCAACCAGCCCCTACCAACCCACCAACCAGCCCCTACCAACCAACCCACCAACCAACCAGCCACTACCAACCCACCAACCAGCCCCTACCAACCCACCAACCAGCCCTACCAACCCACCAACCAACCAGCCCCTACCAACCCACCAACCAGCCCCTACCAACCAACCCACCAACCAACCAGCCACTACCAACCCACCAACCAGCCCCTACCAACCCACCAACCAGCCCCTACCAACCGACCAACCAACCACTACCAACCCACCAACCAACCAGCCACTACCAACCCACCAACCAGCCCCTACCAACCCACCAACCAACCAGCCCCTACCAACCCACCAACCAACCAGCCCCTACCAACCCACCAACCAACCAGCCCCTACCAACCCACCAACCAGCCCCTACCAACCCACCAACCAGCCCCTACCAACCCACCAACCAACCAGCCACTACCAACCCACCAACCAGCCCCTACCAACCCACCAACCAGCCCCTACCAACCCACCAACCAGCCCCTACCAACCCACCAACCAACCAGCCCCTACCAAACAACCAACCAACCAGCCCCTACCAACCCACCAACCAGCCCCTACCAACCCACCAACCAGCCCCTACCAACCCACCAACCAACCAGCCACTACCAACCCACCAACCAGCCCCTACCAACCCACCAACCAGCCCCTACCAACCCACCAACCAGCCCCTACCAACCCACCAACCAACCAGCCCCTACCAATCCAACCACCAATCAGCTCCTACCAACCCACCAACCAGCTCCTACCAACCCACCAACCAGCTCCTACCAACCCACCAACCAGCCCCTACCAACCCACCAACCAGCCCCTACCAACCCACCAACCAAGCAGCCCCTACCAACCCACCAACCAGCCCCTACCAACCCACCAACCAACCAGCCACTACCAACCCACCAACCAACCAGCCCCTACCAAACAACCAACCAACCAGCCCCTACCAACCCACCAACCAGCTCCTACCAACCCACCAATCAGCTCCTACCAACCCACCAACCAGCTCCTACCAACCCACCAACCATCTCCTACCAACCCACCAACCATCTCCTACCAACCCACCAACCAGCCCCTACCAACCCACCAACCAACCCCTACCAACCCACCAACCAGCTCCTACCAACCCACCAACCAGCCCCTACCAACCCACCAACCAGCTCCTACCAACCCACCAACCAGCTCCTACCAACCCACCAACCATCTCCTACCAACCCACCAACCAGCCCCTACCAACCCACGAACCAGCCCCTACCAACCCACTACCAACCCACCAACCAACCAGCCCCTACCAACCCACTAATCAGCTCCTACCAACCCACCAACCAGCTCCTACCAACCCACCAACCATCTCCTACCAACCCACCAACCATCTCCTACCAACCCACCAACCAGCCCCTACCAACCCACCAACCAGCCCCTACCAACCCACCAACCAGCCCCTACCAACCGACCAACCAGCTCCTACCAACCCACCAACCAGCTCCTACCAACCCACCAACCATCTCCTACCAACCCACCAACCATCTCCTACCAACCCACCAACCAGCCCCTACCAACCCACCAACCAGCCCCTACCAACCCACCAACCAGCCCCTACCAACCGACCAACCAGCTCCTACCAACCCACCAAACAGCTCCTACCAACCCACCAACCAGACCCTACCAACCCACCAACCAGCCACTACCAAACCACCAACCAGCTCCTACCAACCCACCAACTAGACCCTACCAACCACCAACCAGACCCTACCAACCACCAACCAGCTCCTACCAACCCACCAACCAGCTCCTACCAACCCACCAACCAGCCCCTACCAACACACCAACCAGACCCTACCAACCCACCAACCATCTCCTACCAACCCACCAACCAGCTCCTACCAACCCACCAACCAGCCCCTACCAACCCACTAACCATCTCCTACCAACCCACCAACCAGCCCCTACCAACCGACCAACCAGCTCCTACCAACCCACCAAACAGCTCCTACCAACCCACCAACCAGACCCTACTAACCCACCAACCAGCCACTACCAAACCACCAACCAGCTCCTACCAACCCACCAACTAGACCCTACCAACACACCAACCAGACCCTACCAACCCACCAACCATCTCCTACCAACCCACCAACCAGCCCCTACCAACACACCAACCAGACCCTACCAACCCACCAACCATCTCCTACCAACCCACCAACCAGCTCCTACCAACCCACCAACCAGCCCCTACCAACCCACTAACCATCTCCTACCAACCCACCAACCAGCTCCTACCAACCCACCAACCAGCCCCTACCAACCCACTAACCATCTCCTACCAACCCACCAACCAGCTCCTACCAACCCACCAACCAGCCCCTACCAACCCACTAACCAGCCCCTACCAACCCACCAACCAGCCCCTACCAACCCACTAACCAGCCCCTACCAACCAACCCCCAAACACCAGCCACTGGTCCCTAGCCGCAGGCCCAGACCTCGACTACAAGAACAGTGATGGGGTGGGAGTAGATAGAAAACTGTAACTTAAAACCTCACATCCTCCGACACTCCCCATCCTCCCTCAACCACAACTCCCTCCACCACTCACTCTCTCCTCCAACCCATCCAACTTGAAACCCTGCAAGGAAAGAGAGAAAGAGCAAGAAATTCCCCCTCCTCCTTCCCTCTCCCTCCCCCTTATACACTCAGGCATCTCTACTATTCCATCCATCCCTGATGCGACCCAGTCCCCTCCTCCTCCTCCTCTGTCATTGTGCAGTACTGCTCTTCTCCTCTCCTTCAGACCCCCATGGTCTTCTCCAGTGAATAACACAAAGTCACAGCTACATTCTTGCTTCTATACCCCCGCAGAACACTACTGGAACATCTATACAATGTAGCTACCTATAGGCTACCTACTGCCCCTCTACTTTTGTCATGCAATTTGAAAATAAAAATGTGCCTTGGAAACGGAGATAGAAAATTAAATGTTATGAGTATCATCAGAGATCTGTGTGTCCCTGTAAGAGTGTAGTCTGATGATATAGGGACCTGGTTGTTAGTCCCATCCACTATTTTAGTCCAGTATTTAAGTGAGAGTCCACTTTAGTCCAGTTCAGTCCGCTACAAATCCATGTGCTGGTAGCTCCTTCCAGGGCGGGGCAGGCTCCCGGAGCTCTGAGGGGCAACCGCAATGCCCCCTCCCCCTCCTCTCCTATCACGCGGTGGCTGTGGGGTCTCCAGACTCCGTGCCCGCAACCTGAAGGACCCAGCTTCCCCTCCCCCTCCACAGTGGGGCGTCCCGGGAGAGGTGAGGGGCGAGGGAAGCAGTAGCTCTGTTGAGGCGTCCGTGAGGGAGAAGGAGGGGGGGTAGGGGCGTGAAAGCGGGGAGGGGGCCGGGCCAGGGCACAGAGGGTAGACCAGGTGGAGGTTCTGTGGTCTGTGTGGAACGGTGGTGAGGGCGGGATCCACGTGGAACATCCCAGGATGCCGCTGGACATGGCCAACAAGTGGAGAGGTGCAAGGAGAGGGGGTGGTGAGGGGGGTGTCTTCCCAGAGAGGTCCAGTCTGAGAGGGGGAGGGATAGGACTGTGGGGGGGTGACGTGGGATGGGGGTGCAGGGCGGGACAGGTACGTGGGGTGTCCAGGTACAAAGTGTGCAGGATAGAGGGGTTGGGGTCCGGAGATGAGGGACTCCATCAGGTGAGCCATACTCCTCATTACTTGGCCCAGCTCTGCCACCTCCTTCCCCAGAGAACTCACCTGGGAACAAACACAAAAACATATCTCAGTCAGCCATATTCATTTGGGCTCAGCAATATCAAATGATGCATTTTGGGTCAGCCATTTTAGCTCTACCATTGAACACATTCCTTCTAATGGATTTAACACTGGTGGAAAATCCCTCCAACCAATCCTTAAACCAGACAAAAGATGTTCTATTATGTTGACAAGATAGTCAAGTGACAGCTCTCACAATGGAAAAACATGTCCTCAAAGACGGAAGGCAATATCAGGTGGGACAATTCTAGCCAATGAGAGGGCAGATACACGTGTGAACAACAGGCCATAGAGATAGATAGAGAAATCATCTTTGTATCTCTGCCATTATAGTGTCTGTGACAGCATGAGCAGCGCCATTGAGGCTATCTCCCATTTTAAATTAGTCAATTTTCTCCTTCTTCATTGGCTGATTGCTTCCAACTCATATGAATCACCACCCAGTTGACTATTTTAAAATGATGGAAGCACTCAATGGCAATGTCCATGCTAAAACGGAGTGCATCCATGATGAGTCCTCCATCTCTATGAAAACTCAGATTTGCCAAAACGCCAAGTGCGTCCACTTATATCACTGCATTCGTAACAACCTAATCATTACGAAACTTCTATTAGATCAAATAAGCTTCTTATAGCAAATAAGCAATAAATGTTTTTCTTGACCAAATTCGACACTCTCACATTGACCTCTATACAAAAATTCTTCACTTCATGGGCTTATTTTTATTGACAGATTTTGGGTGGAGTAAAACCACTTGCTTTGCCTCTTCCTCTCTGAACCAGCCCAACACTTTGAAAGCCATGACAGGGAGTGGTAAAGTGCACCAATCTGGATGTAGTCTTAATCTGCCAATTCCGGGGCAGCCATTATGGGTCTACCACCCTTAGTGAAACTGACATTATTACATCAACCATTCCGGGTCATCAATATTAATTTGGTCATTTTCAGCCTGCCATTTTGGGTTGCTATTCTGGCCTAGCTTGATGATGCTGGTCTAATTGGTCATTAAAATGATGGCTTGGAGGTGATTAGTCCTATTCAGCCAGTAGTAGTCCTACAGAGAGATGGCACAGTAAGGGCACCCTGCCAGCATGCCAGCTGGCTCTGTCACTCAAAGCATACATGGGTATTCATCACGCTAGGCACCCCATTAACACAACCGGACACAGATCAACACGCATGCAGGGATCATGCTACGTAGAAATAAAACAAGAGACAAGTGAAGATGGTTTGGCACATACAATATGAAACTTGACACGTCAGGACCAGATAGTGAAAGTAAACACATCAACGCAGCTTCAGCCGATGCAAACATCAATAACTGACTGATGACCATGACATACTGGCGCCAGACGGCACAAACTAACTTAGCCATATGGTCTTTTCTGAGTGATTGATTAACTTTTTTATGGGTGGTATGTAGCCTAGTGGTAAGAGGGTTAGGCCCATAACTGAAAGCTTGAATCCCTGAGCTGGCAAGGTGCACAATCTGTTGACGTGCCCTTGAGCGAGGTACTGAACCGACAGTTTTTCCAGCATCGCCTTTCACAATGGCTGAATCTGGCTGTGACACCAGTCTCCGAGGGGAGAGTTAGGAGATGCAAAAAACACATTTCCAATTCACACGTGTATTAATACACATGTGAAATAGAACAAATATAAGCACCCACCAAATTATTATAACTCGATAAAAACTCATTCTCAGGTGTAATTTAAGAGACAAATCTAGTACTCTCTCCTCATTCTAGTTCTCTCTCTCTGTGGTCAAATTCTTTGTGTAAACGATGGGGTTGATAAAAATAGAAGCGGGACAGTCCAATCCGCTACGCCATCAACACAATTTCAGCCCTGTCACCTCAGAGAGAGAGAGAAAGAGGGTCGAGAGAGTGTGGGAGAGAGAAAGAGGGAGAAAGAGACAGATACAGAGAGGTGAGGCAGAGTGGGGTCTTCATTAATCACTTAATTTCTGTTCAATATGGGGAAAATATTACATTCCCCAGAATGTATTAGTTGAACCCTCAAGCGGACACTGATGCCTTTAAAATGAAGTCCAACATGAAATGGTTAGTGGAAATACTGTATAATTGGCTGTTCTAAGCAATACAATTAAAAGAGTATATGAACATTGTTTCCAGAGAAAAGTGATATATTATTTGGTGTCTGGAAGTGTGACCTGTCAGATTCAATGAAACTTTCATGTTCTATGACTGAGTGGAATGTCTTTGAAATGCACTTAATTAAATTCTACTGGCTGTCACTCAAACTCAAATTCTACATTCTGTGGGGTGTGGCCAATTCAATTAGCATTTCAACTAAAGAGTTGAATGGGACTCAATTACAAAATTCTGAATTGAGGCCATCCCTGATTCAAATTCAAGTTTTATTGTCACATGCACAAATACAGTGAAATTCTTAACTTGCAAGCTTTATCCAACAATGCAGTAATCAATATCAAAATAGCATTACTAATAAAATGTAAATAAATATACAGTATAATAAGGAAAACATTATATACAGAGCCAGTGCCAGTACCACATGTACAATGTGCAGGGATATTGCAGTAATTTGAGGTAGCTATGTACATGTAGGCAGGGGATTAGGAGAAAGTGACTAGTAGCAGAATAAATAATATAATAATAGTAAACAGTTTGACAGCAGCATAAGTGGTAGGTGGGTGTGTGTATGTGTGTGAGGGTGTTAGTGTTAGCAGTCATCAGGCAATGTGTTTCCCATTGTTCTATGTGTCATTACGGATTGTTCTGAAATTCCCAGGAGTCTGTCATTGTTCCAGATCTCCTGGGTAGGTGTTGATTATGGTCTCAGGAACCAGGGATCACATTTTGGCCTCCGCTCTTCAAAACGAATGTGTCATCTACATCCCCAGGAGCTCTAGTCTTTAGGGGTCGCTCGAAGGTCAGAGCTGAGAGTTCACAGGTCATCGGGCAGGTATGTAATATTGCCCCAGTCGGATTTGTAGACAATTGAGGGCAGTAACACGGCAGTAACACTGCAGATTCAGCAAGGAGCTTGTGAGGGTAGGGCCATTGCATCTGAATATTAGTTCATTATTCAACATTCATCAGATTGTTGACTCAATGTGACCAATTTATATCCTCAGCTCTATCCTCATTAAGGGTTTTCTGGTGATTGTGATGGCCATCATTCTATATCATTGTATAATTTAGTATCACTGTTTATACGCTGAATGTTTAATCAGTCTGCTCTTACAATTTAAGCCGGAGTATAGTACCAAGGGACAATTATGATTTAATTGAATGAAAATTGACAATAATATATATCTTTTTTTCTTACGATTGTTTAGACATGAAAATAATGCTCTGTAACATTCACTCTGCATCTACAAAAATCAACATCTGTACAAATGTATAATTATGGCCCGCTTCTCAAATGTCCATACTGTTATATGGTAGTAAACATGTTATCACCCAAATGTCCATACTGTTATATGGTAGTAAACATGTTATCACCCAAATGTCCATACTGTTATATTGTAGTAAACATATTATCACCCAAATGACCATACTGTTATATTGTAGTAAACATATTATCACCCAAATGATTCTTCCCTAGAATCAAGTTAATAGGCCAGAGAATCAAGTCTTGAGGCACAGTTCAATCTAGCGAACAATAAAAAAATTGCATTTACACATATTTAATCGTGGCACAGGAGCTGGATGAAAAAACATGAACTATATAAGGAATACGGTAATAACTGGTAAAATCACTTTTGGCTGTTCTTAGGAAGTTTTAGTGTACCTCTATGTAATGTAATGTAACAAGTGATACAACATGTTTGGATCAACATGCATTGATTTAATGTGAGATGAGGGTTATGGGTTAATCCCCAGCCTCTCTTCCATGTCCCGTGGTGACCAGCGTGGACTGGCTCAAGTAAGGATTACAGTTACCACCGGGAACCACACTGAGAGACAACCTGTCAAACACTGTCCTCCCTGAGAGAGAGAGAGGGAGTGAGAGAAAGAGATATGGAGTGAGGGAGGGTGGTATGGGGGGTGAGACAGTGAAAGGGAGGGAGGGAAAGAGTTATGGGGGGTGGTGAGACAGTGAAAGGGAGGGAGGGAAAGAGTTATGGGGGGTGGTGAGACAGTGAAAGGGAGGGAGGGAAAGAGGTATGGGGGGTGGTGAGACAGAGAGATGGAGGGAGGGGAAGAGGTTCTGCCCACTCCTCATCCTCTTCGATCCTTCTCCCTTACCGATCTATAAATTCCCCATATCTTTCCTCCTTTTTCCGTTCCTCCCCCTATCAGCCAAGGCCAGGTGATGGAGCGAGGCACCACAGGGGGAGATCCCCATCCTGCCAAGAACCTAATGTCAATTTAGCCACCTGCCAATCAAAACCATGGGATACGCTAACATAGAGACTCTGTGTGAATGGAGGAAAGCTGCTTTTCTTTATTCTAGTGTTCTATTATGGAACATTACACAGTTATGATACCCTCAAAAGCACATTCTACAGCAGTATTTAAGTTCTACAGCCCGTGGAATAGCACATATCCCTTAGACGGTTAGTTGACTTCAGTCTTTCCTCAAATGTTACAATGTAAGCGGTCCTCCATAGAGGGGAAACCAGATTATGTCAGTTCCTGGTTCCACAAAAGGTTGAACACGTTCTAGAATGTTCCCAGTGACACCATTTGGCGAGACCCAGTTCCGCTCCAATCTGTGTCCTCTGGAAGAGTTTGAAGAGATTCCTCTTCCTGTCTTTCTGTTCCTCGTTCTCTCTCTCCCTCATTCTCTCACTCCCTCCATCCATCTACCACCTGAGAAGGCCATATGCCTGTGGCTCGCCTGACTAATGCTACCTCTTACACAAGCATGCACGCATACACGTACGCACACACAGCGTACTGTACCTCCTGGTCTAGGTGCCGTAGTTGTCCCCAGGTCTCCTCAGCTTTAGCTGCTGACTCTGCCGTGCTGATCTGGAGAATATCTGCAACACCATTCAGAAAGAGTCACAAAATATCCTAAACTGGTGAAGCAGTTACTGTGTTACTTACAAGTCCCAATATCTTCATATACTGGTATATAGTAGGTAATAATAACAGGTTTATGTAAGTTTAAAGTTTACATTCTAGGTAAGGACTATGGAGTTATGTAATCATCATATAATACAGTTTATGATAATCAGTTCAATGTAGCCTGATGACTTGACCACAACATGATCTGTAGTGGTGGTGGTGATGGCTGTGGTGGTGGTGATGGTTGTGGTGGTGGTGATGGCTGTGGTGGTGGTTGTGGTGGGGGTGATGGTTGTGGTGATGGTGGTGATGGTTGTGGTGGTGGCGATGGTTGTGGTGATGGTTGTGGTGGTGGTGATGGTTATGGTGATGGTGGTTTTACATTTTACATTTAAGTCATTTAGCAGACGCTCTTATCCAGAGCAACTTACAAATTGGAAAGTTAATACATATTCATCCTGGTCCCCCCGTGGGAATTGAACCCTGGTCCCCCCGTGGGAATTGAACCCACAACCCTGGCGTTGCAAGCGCCATGCTCTACCAACTGAGCCACACGGGACCAGTCAACACGGGACCAGGTTGTGGTGGTGATGGTTGTGGTTGTGGTGATGGTTGTGGCGGTGGTGATGGTTGTGGCGGTGGTGATGGTTGTGGTGATGGTGATGGTTGTGGTGATGGTGATGGTTGTTCATTTCCATTGGACCGTTCAACGATAGCTTATCTTATAATGCTGAAATCCGGGAGGGCACTCGCCTGGGCTAAGGCGGTGTGGGAGCAACAATTCACAGTTTGCCTTAGGCTGGAGGATTTCGCGGTAGAAGTAAGGAGGGTGTTTGACTCTCCATTGTCCAGAAAAGCGGCGGCTCGGAAGCTACTTCAACCGCGTCAAGACTCCCCTAGTGTGGCAGACTACACGGTAGACTTTCGCATTTTCGCCGCCTAGAGTGCCTGGAACCCGGAATCCCTGTTCAACACGCTCCTTCATGGATTATCGGAGGAAATTAAGGACGAGCTCGCAGCATGGGAGCTGCCCTTGGACCCTGACTCTCTCATAGCGTTGACAATAAGGATCGATGGTTGACTACGAGAACACAGTAGGGAGAGGAGGTCTGACCCCGGGCACACGCATCTGTCCACGGTTTTCCTCATCCTCCGAAGAACCCCGGAAATCCCCGACACCTGCATTCCCGAGAGAATCCAATATCACCCGAGTTCCCTCAGAAAACATTGAGGACTGTCGATTTGCCTCCTCCGGCGCCCATGCAACTGGGCAGGGCTAGATTGTCCCCTGAGAAACATTTACGCAGACTAAGCTCTAAAAGCTGTCTGCATTGTGGAACTTCAGGACATTACATAGCCACCTGTCCAATAAAAACCCCCAGCTCATCTGTAGGTACGAGTACACTGGTGGGCCATAGAGAGAGTCTCTCAGCTCCCATTACTCGTACTCCTCTCCATGCTATCCTGTTGTGGGGTGAACGGTCTAAATCTCTCCGGGTGCTCATGGACTCTGGGGCCGACGAGAGCTTAATGGACACTACCCTGGTGTCGGAGCTGGGTATCTCCACACAACTCCTCTCTGTTCCCATGGACGCCAGAGCATTGGATGGATGCTCTATTGGCAGGGTCACTCGCAGTATGATTCCTATCAGCCTGTGAGTGTCAGAGAATCACAGTGAGTCCATGCGGTTCCTGCTCATTGAATCTCCTTATGCACCCATGGTTTTGGGATTGTTGTGGCTCCAGAGGGCTACGGCTTCTATCCTGGGTTGGGTTCTGGGTTCTGGTAGTCTTTAACAGTTGATTCTAACATTTGATTTGATCTTGTACATGTTTTTGCTGTTTGTGCTTTGTTATCCTCTTATGGCTGAGATCGGCTAAGGTCCCCTTTAACGGGATCGATTTGACAACAGCCAGTGAAAGTGCAGGGCGCCAAATTCAAACAACAGAAATCTCATAATTAAAATTCCTCAAACATACAAGTATTTCACACCATTTTAAAGATAAACTTGTTGTTAATCCCACCACAGTGTCCGATTTCAAAAAGGCTTTACGACGAAAGCACACCAAACGATTATGTTAGGTCAGTACCTAGTCACAGAAAAACACAGCCATTTTTCCAGCCAAAGAGAGGAGTCACATAAAGCAGAAATAGAGATAACATGAATCACTAACCTTTGATGATCTTCATCAGATGACACTCATAGGACTTCATGTTACACAATACATGTATGTTTTGTTCGATAAAGTGCATATTTATATCCAAAAATCTCAGAACATGACAAGGGGGGCATATGGGGGAGGGAATGCTGTCACCTCCAGGTAGGTGTTTGTCCCCCTGTGTGCTGAGGGTGTCAGGTTCTTGTCCAGTTCTGGCATTTAGGTCACCACAGACCAGTATATGTCCCTGAGCCTGGAAATTGTTGATCTCCCCTCTAGGATGGAGAAGCTGTCATCGTTAAAGTATGGGGGATTCTTTTTGGGGGGATATAGGTAGCACACATGAGGATATTTTTCTCTGTTGAGATAATTTCCTTATTTATTTCTAGCCAGATGTAAAATGTTCCTGTTTTGACTCATTTAAAAGGGTAGGTTAGGTCTGCTCTATACCAAATTAGCATACCCCCCGAGTCGCTTACGTGTTTCACACCTGGTAGTTTGGTGGATGGGGGGGGGGGGGGGGTTGTTGTGCTGGTCTGTTTTGTGGGCTTGTTCTGTCTGGATTGTGTGGACTAGCTCTTCAGCTCCACTATGTCTCTCTCCAGCTCTGTGAACTTATCCCTCTCAATGATGGAGGAACAGTGCAGTTGTGGGACCTGGGTGTGTTCAGTGCTGGGGGGTTGACTATCCTAGTCTGCAGGACAGTTTGAAGAGGTGTGATCAGACTCACTCAGGATTGGGGAGTCGTCACAGAGGGAGAGCTTAATCTGCTGTGCTCTCTCTTTGATCCTGTAAAAGTCCTGCTGGAACTGCATGAGGATGCCCTGCACCATTACTGTCCCAGACTTGTAGACATTGACAGAGGTTATTTCAATTTCCTCAATGTCTAGTATTCTGAGTTTCCACCCTGGGCCAATACCCTCTCTCTTGACATGGGGTAGTGTGCTCTTATAGCACTGTGCCATGCCAGGGGATGGTCTGTGTAGAAAATGAAGTTGCTTACGTTCCCCTCTTTGTAGCAGTCAGCAAATAGTGTTTCTGGGTTGTCCTTGAGAAGGTTTTTTTTGTACTTATTCCGTGTAGTTTTTTTAAATATCCATGGGGTACTGTATTGTAATAACCTCTGGACAGGGATAAGCCATGGGGGCTTCAAAGGGCCTCAACATTTGGGGGGGGGGGGGGGGGGCTGTGAAACTCTCCTGCCATTATTAGGCTCAATGGTTTTCACACCTCTCACTTCACACCTCAGTGTTAATTGAAGTTGCAGCCAGGTCAGTTTCTTTCCCTAGCAGCTTGGTAGCTTAGTAGCCTTATTTATTAAGCTTTATATAACAAAATTACCTAGAGATTATTGTCTTTTACCTTTTGGCTTCAGAAGTAGGTTCAGTCTAAACATTACTCACTCAGTGTTGTGTTGGATGGTATTTCCAGGTTCTGCTGTGTTTCTTCTGCAGGTTCTGGTTTGTTAGAAGTGTTTTTTATTGATAGGCCTTTTGTAGTGATAATCCATTCAGGTAAGTAAGGTTTTAGGTATAGAATTGTGTTTGAAGGTTTTGATGTTGAACTTAGTATCCTGTATAAGTCCTTGCGAAAAAATTATAGTTTACTGTAAATTCTATCTTCTTGCAGAAGAACTCAGCATCTCTCTCTCTCTCTCAATTTGTTCAAAACTGTTAAACTATTGTCTTTCTCTCTCTTTGAGTCAACTACTCACTGCATTGTATGCACTACAGTGCTAGCTAGGTGTAGCTAATGCATTCAGTACTAGATTCATTGTCTGATCCTTTGATTGGGAGGACAATACAGTCAAAACTGTCTATATTGTAAAGAATTTGCTTTTTGGTCTTCATTTTAGGTTTGGGTTAGGCATTAGGGTTAACAGTGTGGTTAAGGTTAGCGTTCAAATCTGATTTGATGACTTTGTGCCAGCTATTAACCTGTGCCTCTTAATGAAATTACTGAGTTTGGGTAATCCAAAAGTTACGTTACCGATTACAATGTTGGACAGGTAACTGTGGCTGTGGTATGGTTGTGGTGCTGGTTGTGGTTGGGGTGCTGTTTGTGGTCATGGTGATGACTGTGGTTGTGGTGGTGGTTGTTGTTGTGGTTTTGATTGTGGTGGTGGGGTGGTGGGGGTTGTGGTTGTGTGAACCTGTAAATGTGGCAGGTGCATTCACTGGACAGCTGACTGGACAGGCTCGACTGGGAGAGAAGGAGAACAGTGGAGAGGTCTCTGTACCTTCAGTATCCTCTGTACCGTCCACAACCCTGGAGAATGAGAGAGGGAGACAGAGAGGGAGGGAGAGGGAGTGCAGAGAGAAAGAGAGAGAGTTAGAGAAGAGAGAAAGAGAGAGGTAGAGAAGAGAGAAGAAAGAGAGAGAGAGAGTGAAATAGAAAGAGAGAGAAGCGGAGGGAGAGGGAGAGAGGAAAAGAGGGAGAGAGACGGGGAAGGGAAGGGAGAGAGAGTGACAGATTAGACATGTGAACTGATAGACAACTGACAAAAATAATTGACGAGTCAGTAGATTGCGCAATAGTATTAGCTCTTACCTAGGGCTGAGGTTGGAGGGGTCTAGCGTGGTGAGAGCTTTCTGCCGGATCTGGATCTTCTTCCTCAGTTTCCTAGTGCTCTGGTGTGTTACTTCTCTGCCGCTGTGCAACTCTCTCGCCATCCCGGCTCTACCCGGTGGAGACTTCACAGAAGACACCTCTCTGGTGTACAGGACGCTGTTCCGCACCAATTCCGGAGATACAGATGCCAACTCATCATCCTCCTCCTCTTCCTCCTGGTTCTCAATGATGGATGGATAGCACTGGATCACTCGTCCGTTGCCTCTCCCCTCTGTCTGCAGAGAGCGAGGAGAGGAAGAAAGAGGATGTAGGACAGAGAGCATTTGTTGGAAATTTAAACATCATTCCCTTAGCCTTCATTTAATTTCACAGACAGACAGGCAACATCACTTCTGTTTGCAGTCGCACAATAAACTCAATTTTGGGGACACCTAGTTATACTGATGAATCTGGGTGCTACGGAATTGAGAGAGCAGAAGGTTGCTCTAACTGTTTATTTTATTTAACCTTTATTTAACTAGGCAAGTCAGTTAAGAACAAATTCTTATTTACAATGACGGCCTACCTCGGCCAACCCTACCCTAACCCGAACGACGCTGGGCCAATTGTGCGCCGCCCTATAACTAAATGACTGTCTGGAACAGACAACACCATTGAGACCAGTACAGTATTCCATTGTACTGTGTGTCAGCCAAACGTCCACCTCAGAGTAGAATGTTCTATTTCCATAACAACTAAAGTTCTCTCAGGGTTCTGTGCTGCCAAGGCTGACTCAAGCACCTGCTCAGGTAACTAGTGACTGTAACGGATTACATTTAGAAAGTAACCTACCCAACCCTGGCTGTAATGAACAGCGTGAACCTGACCTCAATGATTCTGATAACCTTTGAACACCCAATGAGTCAGATCTAGACTGCTAATCACATGCAATATGAGATGCTGATGGAGTAAAAAAAACATGGAATTTATAAGCAGAAAATAGCATGAAATGTCTTTTGATTGATGATCTATGTTCTCATTCTTAGTCAAAAGTAAATCACAGTTGAGGTTATTGAATCCAACTACTGAATGAGATTCAAAACGCTCATTGAAACAGCTGATGTCTAAATTATTACTGGCTCTGTGTACACACATACACTCGCACACACACACTACCCCCCTACACCCTCCTTCACACACTGCAGCCCCCCTACCCCTCTCTGTTTAATAACCTGATCTAATACTGTTCCCACATTTCTGCTCCTAATTCCATCACTTCCTCTTGTGAATAATGAATGGTGCTCCGCTCTGCTGTGTAATTGAACGAGTCGCCAAAGTTTCCCCGGCAGTCCGTCAATCAAATCAGCTCTTAAATTCAAACTTCCCCCACCAATTAATATCCCTCCATCACCTCATCCCTCATTCCCCTCCTTTTTCTGCCTCCGAACCCTTCCTCCCATCTCTCCATCACCATTAAAACTAATTCATTTTGGGACAGTTTTTAAAGGGGCTCTGGGTGGCCATTCAAAAAACCCCAGGATAATTTCTAGAACCGCTGACTCTATAAAGTCTCCGTTCAATCCTATTTTCTTTGTTTTACATAAGATAGACCCAACATTGTTATAGGAATGTTTGAGAACTGTTATTGGATATATTGGACATTGTTTCAATATCATAGTTATAATTGTCACATACACTGCATAGGTGCAGTGAAATGTGTTGTTTTACAGGGTCGCCCAACGTAGCACAACAGGTGCAGTGAAATGTGTTGTTTTACAGGGTCAGCCAACGTAGCACAACAGGTGCAGTGAAATGTGTTGTTTTACAGGGTCGCCCAACGTAGCACAACAGGTGCAGTGAAATGTGTTGTTTTACAGGGTCAGCCAACATAGCACAACAGGTGCAGTGAAATGTGTTGTTTTACAGGGTCAGCCATAGTAGTAGGGCACCCCTGGAACAAGCTAGGGGTTTTGTGCTTTCTTCAAGGGCACAGACAGGTTTTTCACCTTGTTGACTCGGGTAATCGAACCAGTAACTCTGCAGTTACTGGCCCAACGCTCTAACCACTAGGCTACCTGCCGCCCCCAGTGTCTGCTGAGCCAGTACCTGTGTGTCCAATGGTTTGGTGGACAATCTGGATATGACCTGTAAAAAGATGGAAGAGAAAAGGGAGTGAATTCAACATGTCTATATTGTTAGCACAGCCCAATCAAGATGTTATCCTTCCTCTCAGAAACTGTCCGTGGTAGAAAAAGTAACCAATTGTTATGCTTAAGTAAAAGTAAAGGAAAGGGAAAGGGGGATACCTAGTCAGTTGTACAACTGAATGCATTCAACTGAAACCCCCCTCTGAATCAGAGAGGTGCGGGGGGCTGCCATAATTGACATCCACGTCTTCGGCGCCCGGGGAACAGTTGCCCAGAACGACAGATTTTTACCTTGTCAGCTCAGGGATTCCATCCAGCAACCTTTCGGTTACTGGCCCAACACTCTAAGGTACCTTAATAGAAAATGGCTCAAGTAAAAGTGAAAGTCACCCAGTAAAATAGTACTTGAGTAAAAGTCTAAAAGTATTTGGTTTTAAATATACTAGTATCAAAAGTACATGTAATTGCTAAAATATACTTAAGTTCCAAAAGTAAAAAGTACAAATAATTTAAAATTCCTTATATTTAGCAAACCAGGCAGCGCAATTTTCTTATTTTTAAAATGTATGGATAGCCAGTGGCACACTTCAACATTCAAACATAATTTGGGGCGGCAGGGAGCCTAGTGGTTAGAGCGTTGAACTAGCCGGAAGGTTGCAAGATCAAATCCCTGAGCTGACAAGGTAAAAATGGGTCGCTCTGCCCCTGAACAAGGCAGTTAACCCACTGTTCCTAGGCCATCATTGAAAATAAGGTAAGATACTTTTTTGTTTTTACTAACAAAGCATTTGTGTTTAGTGAGTCTGCCAGATCAGACGCATTAGGGATGACCAGGGATGTTCTTTTGATAAGTATGTGAATTTGACCATTTTCTTTCCTGCTATGCATTTAAAATGTAAAAATTACTTTTGGGTGTCAGGGAAAATGTATGGAGTAAAAAGTACATTATTTTCTTTAGGAATGTAGTGAAGTAAAAGTAAAAGTTGTAAAAAATGTAAATAGTAAAGTAAAGTACAGATACCCCCAAAAACAATTTTAAGGAGTATTTTTACTTAGGTACTTTACACCACTTAAAACTGTGTATGGCATAATGTTGTTACACGAAATCTCTTCTGAGATAACCAATCTTCTAACCTTCCCCCAAGTCTCTGTCCTTATTTTGGGCTGCCGCTCTTAATACTTTAGTTTCACATGTTTCCCTACAGCAGTGTCTGAGGGTGTAACGGCTATCGTCATATTCCTCCTCCGTGACATAACCCCCCCCCCTTAAGGTGCGAACTCCGGGCGCACCAGCATAAACTCTAGGGGAGGGTCTGGGTGGGCGTCTGTCCACGGTGGCGGTGGTCGTGGTCCCCACCCCACCATAGTCAAACCCCGCTTCCGTGGCCTCCTCCCAATGGCCACCCTCCATGTCAATCCCACTATACCAAAGGGCAGCTCCGGACTGAGGGGCAGCTCCGGACTGAGGGGCAGCTCCGGACTGAGGGGCAGCACCGGACTGAGGGGCGGATCCTGGTTGGCTGGCTCTGGCTTCCCCTGGCTGAGCCCAGGGTCCTTTGCCGTCCAGGATCTCCTCCCAAGTCCACGAGTCCTGTGTCCTCGGTCTCTGCTGCTGCTGCTGTCTGTTCCCACTCTGCTTGATCCTTTTGCGGTGGGTGTTTCTGTAACGGCTATCGTCATATTCCTCCTCCTCCTCGGACGAGGAGAGGCGAGACGGATCGGACCAATACGCAGAGTGGTTAGGGTTCATAATGATTTATTATAACGAAACTGAAACTGACTTAACAAAACAAATAAACGAAGTGCATAAACCGATACAGTATCGTGTGGTGCAACAAACACAGACACGGAAACAAACACCCACAAAACACACGTGAAACCCAGGCTGCGTAAGTATGATTCTCAATCAGGGACAACGATTGACAGCTGTCTCTGATTGAGAATCATACCCAGCTGAACAAAACATCCCAACATAGAAAATCAAACATAGACAAACCCACCCAACTCACGCCCTGACCAACTAAATAAATACAAGAAAAAGGAAAACAGGTCAGGAACGTGACAGAGGGTGTGTATGAGTGTTGGTTCTTCTATCCTTGTGGGGACCTAAAATCCCCAAAAGTCCACCCAAGGATAGTAAAACAAGGAGAATTTGACAAAGGCTATTTTAATCTTAGGGGTTAGGTTTACAATTAGGGTTAGGGTAAGGGGTTAGTGGTTAAGTTTAGGGTTAGGATTTAGGTTTAGGGTTTGGATTAGGGTTAGGGTTAGGGTTAGGGTTAGGGTTATGGTAAGGGTAAGGGTTAGGTTTAGGTAAAGTAGGATATTGAATGGAAATGAATTTTAGGTCCCCATGAGAACAGAAGAAAATAATGTGAGTGCGTGTGTGTGTGTGTGTGTGTGTGTGTGTGTGTGTGTGTGTGTGTGTGTGTGTGTGTGTGTGTGTGTGTTTGAAAGTGGGACGGTGTTATTTGGGCAGCAGGAGGAGACACACCTGACTGTAATTACAGCAGCAGCACAGGCTATTCCTGCACTTCATCTTCTCTCTCTCTGGCTCTCTCTATATCCTCAATCACTCTCTCTATATATATATCCTCCCTCTACCTCTCTTCTCTCTCTATATCCTCACTCTACCTCTCTTCTCTCTCTATATCCTCACTCTACCTCTCTTCACTCTCTCTGGCTCTCTCTATATCCTCAATCACTCTCTCTCTCTATATATATCCTCCCTCTACCTCTCTTCTCTCTATATATCCTCACTCTACCTCTCTTCACTCTCTCTGGCTCTCTCTATATCCTCAATCACTCTCTCTCTATATATATCCTCCCTCTACCTCTCTTCTCTCTATATATCCTCACTCGACCTCTCTTCACTCTCTCTGGCTCTCTCTATATCCCCACTCACTCTCTCTCTATATCCTCACTCACTCTCTCTCTATATCTTCACTCACTCTCTCTCTATATATACATCCTCACTCACTCTCGCTCTCTATATATCCTCACTCACTCTCTCTATATATATATACTCACTCTACCTCTCTTCACTCTCTCTGTCTCTCTCTCTGTGCTCACACTACCTCGATTCTTACTGTGAAATGAAACAATGTTTAATAGTAGTGACAACAGGACTAGAATACAAATATTGTTAAGTGGTATTAATTTTGCATTAAATATAATAAAATATAATATACCAGTAAACATGACTTATGTGGTACTAGTATCATGGCAGGACTGTTGTCACTGATAGTAATGTGTGTGTGTGTGTAACGGATTTCCTCCTCCTCTTCGGATGAAGGATTCGACCAAAATGCAGCGTTGGAATAGAACATAATGAATTTATTTAACAAGACAAAAAACAAACTAACTTGAATAACTAACAAAATAACAAAACGGAGTAGACAGACCTGGACATGCGAACTTACAATAAAACGAAGAACTCACGAACAGGAAAAATGACTACACAAAAGAACGAACTGACAAACAAACCGAAACAGTCCCGTATGGCGCGACAAACACAGACACAGGAGACAACCACCCACAACAATCAATGTGAAAACACCTACCTTAATATGGCTTTCAATCAGAGGAAATGAAAACCACCTGCCTCTAATTGAGAACCATATCAGGTCACCCTTTAACAAACATAGAAACACATAACATAGACTACCCACCCAAACTCACGCCCTGACCGTCAAACACATACAAAATAACAGAAAACCGGTCAGGAACGTGACATAACCCGTCCCCCTCAAGGTGCGTACTCCAAAAGTCTAGGGGAGGGTCTGGGTGGGCGTCTGACCACGGTGGTGGCTCAGGCTCTGGGCGAGGTCCCCACCCCACCATAGTCAATCCCAGCTTACGTCTCCCCCTTAGAATGACCACCCTCATATTACACCCACTTAATTTAAATGGTAACCTTAAGATAAGGGGCAGCACCGGGACAAGGGGCAGCACCGGGATAAGGTAGCTCAGGACAGAGAGATAGCTCAGGACAGAGAGGTAGGTCAGGATAGAGAGGTAGCTCAGGATAGAGGGGCCGCTCCGGACAGAGAGACAGCTCTGGACTGAGGGGCAGTTCTGGAAAAATGGCAGCTCTGGGCTGAGGGGCAGCTCATGACTGGCTGACGGCTCTGGACGCTCATGGCTAGCTGACGGCTCTGGACGCTCATGGCTGGCTGACGGCTCTGGACGCTCATGGCTGGCTGACGGCTCTGGACGCTCATGGCTGGCTGACGGCTCTGGACGCTCATGGCTGGCTGACGGCTCTGGACGCTCATGGCTCGCTGACGGCTCTGGACGCTCATGGCTAGTTGACGGCTCGGGACGCTCAAGGCTGGCTGACGGCTCTGGACGCTCATGGCTGGCTGACGGCTCTGGACGCTCATGGCTCACTGACGGCTCTGGCAGATCCTGTCTGGTTGGCGGCTCTGGCAGATCCTGTCTGGTTGGCGGCTCTGGCAGATCCTGTCTGGTTGGCTGCTCTGGCAGATCCTGTCTGGTTGGCGGCTCTGGCAGATCCTGACTGACAAATGGCTCTAGCGGCTCCTGACTGACTAACGGCTCTGACGGCTCGGGACAGACGGGCGGCTCTAATGGCTCGGGACAGACGGATGGCTCAGACGGCACTGGGCAGACGGATGGCTCAGATGGCGCTGGGGAGACGGATGGCTCAGATGGCGCTGGGGAGACGGATGGCTCAGATGGCACTGGGCAGACGGATGGCTGTGGCCGGATGAGGCGCACTGTAGGCCTGGTGCGTGGTGCCGGAACTGGAGGCACTGGGCTGGGAGGAGGCGATATTCCCCAATATGAGCCCAGTGTCCTTTCCCTCCAATACTTCCTCCCAAGTCCACGAGTCCTGATTATTTGGCCGCTGCTCGAACTCACACTGCTTGGTCCTGGTTCGGTGGGTGGTTCTGTAACGGATTTCAGCCTCCTCTTCGGATGAAGAGTGTCTCCAGCACATTACCACCAGTGCCTACACCACGCACCACGCCTCCTGTGCGTCTCCAGAGTCCTGTGCGTCCTGTTGCTGCTCCCCGAACTAGCCCTGAGATGCGTGTCCCCAGCCCGGTACCACCAGTTCCGGCACCACGCACTAGGCCTAATGTGCGTCTCCAGGGTCCAGCATGCCCTGTTCCTTCTCCCCGCACTAGCCTTCAGGTGCATGTCCCCAGCCCGGTACCACCAGTTCCGGCACCACGCACCAGGCCTACAGTGCGTCTCAGCCGGCCAGAGTCGGCCGTCTGCCCAACGGCGCCTGAACTGCCCGTCTGCCCAACGGCGCCTGAACTGCCCGTCTGCCCAACGCCGTCTGAACTGTCCGTCTGCCAAGTGCCGCATGAACTGCCCGTCTGTACTGAGTCTTCAAAGCCGCCCGTCTGTACTGAGCCTGCAAAGCCACCCGTCTGCCATGAGCCTTCAGAGCCTTCCGCCAGACAGGAGCCGCCAGAGCCTTCCGCCAGACAGGAGCAGCCAAAGCCTTCCGCCAGACAGGATCAGCCAGAGCCTTCCGCCAGACAGGATCAACCAGAGCCTTCCGCCAGACAGGATCAGCCAGAGCCTTCCGCCAGACAGGATCAGCCAGAGCCTTCCGCCAGACAGGATCAGCCAGAGCCTTCCGCCAGAAAGGATCAGCCAGAGCCTTCCGCCAGACAGGATCAGCCAGAGCCTTCCGCCAGACAGGATCAGCCAGAGCCTTCCGCCAGACTGGATCAGCCAGAGCCTTCCGCCAGCCATGAGCAGCCAGAGCCTTCCGCCAGCCATGAGCAGCCAGATCCGTCAGCCAGCCATGAGCAGCCAGATCCGTCAGCCAGCCATGAGCAGCAAGATCCGTCAGCCAGCCATGAGCAGCCAGATCCGTCAGCCAGCCATGAGCAGCCAGATCCGTCAGCCAGCCATGAGCAGCCAGATCCGTCAGCCAGCTATGAGCAGCCAGATCCGTCAGCCAGTCCGGAGCTGCCGTCCCTCAGTCCGGAGCTGCCGTCCCTCAGTCCGGAGCTGCCGTCCCTCAATCCGGAGCTGCCGTCTCTCAGTCCGGAGCTACCCCTCAGTCCGGAGCTACCCATCCGTCCGGAGCTACCCATCCGTCCGGTGGCGCCCTCTGGGATGGTTTTCAGTCCGGGACTTTCTACAAGGGTCGCCGCTCCAGAGGCGCCACCAAAGCGGGTATTGACAATGGTGGAGTGGGGGCCACGTCCCGCACCCGAGCCGCCGTCATATTAAGGCCCACCCCGGACCCTCCCCTTCAATGTCAGGTTGTGCGGTCGGAGTCCGCACCTTTGGGGGGGGGGGGGGTATTGTCACACCCTGGCCTTAGTTATCTTTGTTTTCATTATTATTTTAGTTTTATGTTTTATGTTTTATATTATATTAGTTTTATGGCTGCCTAGATTGGTTCTCAATTAGAGACAGCTGTGGTTTATTGTCTCTGATTGAGAGCCATATTTAAGGCAGCCATAGGCATTTGGGTTTTGTGGGTAATTGTCTATGTGTAGTGTTTGTGTCAGCACTATTTGTCATATTAGCTTCACGGTCGTCAGTTTGTTATTTTGTTAGTTTGTGTATAGTGTTCGTTTCGTGTTTTTTTTCTCTCTCTTCTAAATAAAAGAAGATGTATTTTGCACACGCTGCGCCTTGGTCCAATCTCTCACAGCAAGACGATCGTGACAGTGTGTGTGTGGGTGTGTGTGTGTGTGTGTGTGTGTGCGTGCGTGCGTGCTTGTGCGCATGTGCACAGAGAAAAAATAGAAATAATAGAAAAATAATAGCACAAGGAATAACGATAACTTGGCTATATACACAGTGGACCAGTACCGAGTCGATGTGCAGGGGTACGAGGAAATTGAGTTAGATATTTACATATAGGTAGGGATAAAATGACAAGTCAACATGATAGATAATAAACAGTAGCAGCAGCGTATGTGATGAGTCAAAAGAGTCAGTGCAAAATGGGTCAATGCAGAATGTCCGGGTAGCTATTCGTTAACAATTTAACTAACTATTTAGAAGTCTTATGGCTTGGGTGTAGAAGCTGTTTAGGGTCCGGTTGGTTCCAGACTTAGTGCATTAGTACTGCTTGCCATGTGGTAGCAGAGAGAACAATCTGTGACTTGGGTGACTTTGCCAATTCTGAGGGCCTTCCTCTGACACCGGCTGGTATAGAGGTCCTGGATGGCGGGGAGCTCGGCACCTGTGATGTACTAGGCCGTACACACTACCCTCTGAAGCGCCTTGCGGTCGGATGCCAAGCAGATGCCATACCAAGCGGTGATGCAGCAAGTCAAGATGCTCTCAATGGTGCAGCTGTAGAATGTTTTGAGGATCTGAGGGCCCATGCCGAATCTCTTCAGCCTCCTGAGGGGGAAGAGGCATTGTCGTGTCCTCTTCACGACGGTGTTGCTGTGTGTGGACAATGATAATCCCTTAGCGATGTGGACACTGAGGAACTTGAAGCTCTCGACCAATAAAGGGTATTTAGCCCATCTGTCAGGCTCACATCACTGGACAGCTCGCGACTGGGTTTCCCTTTGTAATCCGTGATAGTTTACAAGCCCTGCCACATCCGACAAGCGTCAGAGCCAGTGTAGTAGGATTCGATCTTGGTCCTGTATGGACACTTTGCCTGTTTGATGGTTCGTCGGAGGGCGTAGCGGGATTTCTTATAAGCGTCCGGATTAGAGTCCCGCTCCTTGAAAGCGGCAGTTCTAGCTTTTAGCTCAGTGCGAATGTTGCCTGTAATCCATGGCTTCTGGTTGGGATATGTACTTGTGGTCACTGTGGGGACGATGTCGTCAATGCACTTAATAATGATGCTGGTGACTGATGTGGTGTACTCCTCAATGCCATCGGATGAATCCCAGAACATATTCCAGCCTGTGCTAGTGAAACAATCCTGTAGTTTAGCATCCACTTCATCGGACCACTTCCGTATTGAGCGCGTCACTGGTACTTCCTGTTTGAGTTTTTGCTTGTAAGTAGGAATCAGGAGGAAAGAGTTATTGTCAGATTTGCCAAAGGGAGGGTGAGGAAGAGCTTTGTGTCTCTGTATGTGGAGTAAAAGGTGATGAAGAGTTTTTCCCCCTCTACTTGCACAGGTGACATGCTGGTAGAAATGAGTTCAAACGGATTTCAGTTTTCCTGCAGTAAAGTCACTGGCCATTAGGAGCGCCGCCTCCGGATGAGCATTTTCTTGTTTACTTATGGCCCTATACAGCTTGTTGAGCATGGTCTTAGTGTGTGTGTGTGTGCGTGCCTGCTTCCATGTGTAACTGTGTGGGTGTTTTACGTCACTCACATGGCACTCGTGTCCCTCCCTCAGGTTGTATGTGAGGTCCAGCTGGATGTCTTGGACAAAGCGGCTGGTGTACTCTGGGTAGAGGTCCAGTACCTCATACAGACCACTCAGGTTGATACACTGCAGGTCACAGTAGGTTAGGGCCTTCACATCTGCATTGGTCTTTATCACCCGGTCATCTATAGACATGTTGGCCCCGATCAGGTCACCCTTACCTGGGGAGGGAGAGGGAGTGGTGGAGGTTTCAGACAGAGAGTTCTAAACATAGAAATCTAATTTCTAGAATAAACAAAGCCCCCTACCATGTAATTTCTAGGGCTGTACTTCTGTGTCATGGAATGTTCTTAATACATGGCCATAAGTTAAAAACACAAAACTGAGAATCTGATCAGTCATAGATCATAGTTAGAATAGAACATATCATATGTTTCATGTCATAAAGTGACACTATCTTTCTGTTTACTCTGCCCTCATTTTCTTGTGTGTACTGTGTTGGATGTCTGATTAGATTTGATTAGGATCTCTTTTTTTGGGGGGAGGGGGTGGCAGAGATGGGCAGTATTTCTGTTACATGTGCTTGAAATATGTATTTAATTTACTTCAATTACTATTTTGTGGCCCCCTTTCCCCCTGCATTGGTGTCAGAAGACTGATAGCCCAATGGTGTGATAAGAGTGTCTGCTAACTGAACTAAATACACTACAAGACCAAAAGTACGTGTTAGATAGATAGCAGTGGCGTAAAGTACTTTTGAGGGGTATCTGTACTATACTTTACTATTCTATTTTTGGCTACTTTTACTTTTACTTCACTACATTCCAGGGAAAAAAAGTATTTTTTACTCCATATATTTTCCCTGACACCCAAAATTTAATTTATTTTGACAGGAAAATTGTCCAATTCACACACTTATCAAGAGAATATCCCTAGTCATCCCTATTGCATCTGATCTGGCAGACTCACTAAACATAAATGCTTCATTTGTAGATTACGTCTGAGTGTTGGAGTGTGGCCCTGGCTATCCGTCAATAAAAAAATTAAAAAGTAGTTTGCTTAATATAAGGAAAATAAGGAGATTGAAATTATTTATACTGTTACTTTTGATACTTAAGTACATTTTAGCAATTCCATTTACTTTTGATACTTAAGTATTTTTTTTAAACATAACACTTTTAGACTTTTACTCAGGTAGTATTTTACTAGTTTACTTTTGAGTAATTTTCTATTAAGGTATCTTTACATTTACTCAAGTATGACAATTTAGTACTTTTTCCACCACTGATAGATAGTTAGTTAGTTCGATAGTTGGTTAGTTCGATAGATAATTAGATAGATAGTTGGTTAGTTCGATAGTAAGTTACATAGATAGTTGGTTAGTTCGATAGTTGGTTAGTTCGAAAGTTGGTTAGTTCGATAGTTGGTTAGTTCAACAGTTGGTTAGTTCGATAGATAGTTGGTTAGTTCGATAGTTGGATAGTTGGTTGGTTCGACAGTTGGGTAGTTGGTTGGTTAGTTCGATAGATAGTTGGTTAGTTTGTTAGTTCGACAGCTTAGTTCGACAGATAGTTGGTCAGTTCGACAGATAGTTGGTTAGTTCGACAGTTGGTTGGTTAGTTCGACAGTTGGTAGGTTAGTTCGACAGTTAGATAGTTGGTTAGTTCGACAGTTAGTTGGTTAGTTCAATAGTTAGTTATTTCGATAGATAGTTGGTTGGTTAGTTCGACAGTTGGTTGGTTAGTTCGACAGTTAGTTGATTAGTTCCACAGTTGGTTGGTTAGTTCCACAGTTGGTTGGTTAGTTCCACAGTTGGATAGTTAGTTAGTTCGACAGTTAGTTGGTTAGTTCGATAGTTGGTTATTTCGATAGATAGTTGGTTGGTTAGTTCAACAGTTGGCTGATTAGTTCAACAGTTAGTTGGTTAGTTTGACAGTTGGTTGGATAGTACGACAGTTGGTTAGATCGAGAGTTGGTTAGTTCAATAGTTGGTTAGTTAGTTCGACAGTTAGTTGGTTAGTTCAATAGTTGGTTATTTCGATAGATAGTTGGTTGGTTAATTCGACAGTTGGTTGGTTAGTTCGACAGTTGGATGGTTAGTTCGACAGTTGGTTAGTTTGACAGTTGGTTGGTTAGTTCAATAGTTGGTTAGTTTGACAGTTGGTTAGTTTGACAGTTGGTTGGTTAGTTCAACATTTGGTTAGTTTGACAGTTGGTTGGTTGGTTAGTTTGATAGTAGGTTAGTTTGACAGTTGGTTGGTTAATTCGATAGATGGTTAGTTTGATAGTTAGTTGGTTAGATAGATAGTTGGATAGATAGATAGTTGGTTAGTTGGTTAGTTAGATCGATAGTTGGTTAGTTCGATAGTTGGTTAGATAGATAGTTGGTTAGTTGGTTAGTTTGGTAGTTAGTTCGATAGTTGGTTAATTCCATAGTTGGTTAGTTCAATAGATACAGTGTATTCGGAAAGTATTCAGATCCCTTCCCTTTTTCCACATAGATAATTAGATAGATACAGTGGGGCAAAAAAGTATTTAGTCAGCCACCAATTGTGCAAGTTCTCCCACTTTAAAAGATGAGAGAGGCCTGTAATTTTCATCATAGGTACACTTCAACTATGACAGACAAAATTAGAAAACAAAATCCAGAAAATCACATTGTAGGATTTTTTATGAATTTATTTGCAAATTATGGTGGAAAATAAGTATTTGGTCACCCACAAACAAGCAAGATTTCTGGCTCTCACAGACCTGTTGTAACGGTCCTGACCTGTTTTATGTTGTTTTTGTATGTGTTTAGGTCAGGGCATGTGTTTTGGGTGGGCAGTCTATGTTATCTGTTTCTATGTTGGTTTTGGTTGCCTGGTATGGCTCTTAATTAGAGGCAGGTGTTTTGCGTTCTCCTCTAATTAAGAGTCATATTTAGGTAGGGTGTTCTCACTGTTTGTTTGTGGGTGATTGTCTCCTGTGTCTGTGTCGATGTTACACCATACAAGATTGTTTCGGTTTGTTCGTGCGTTTTTGTAGTAAGTACTTGTTCGTTCGTTCTGCGTGTGTTATGTCAGTTCGTCGTGCTAAGTCTGTCTACTTTCGTTTTGTTATTTTGTTAGTTTATTCAAGTATAGTTTGTTTCGTTTCGTCTTGTAAATAAAATTCATCATGTATTCACAACCCGCTGCGCCTTGGCTCGATCACTACTCCTCCTCTTCTTATGAAGAGAGAGAGGAACGCCGTTACAGAATCACCCACCATTCCAGAGCCAAGCAGCGGAGTAAATGGAGTAAGGGACAGGAAAAGAAGGAGCAATGGACATGGGACGATATATTGGACGGAAAGGGTTGCTACACATGGGAGGAGATCCTGGCTGGTAGGGATCGCCTCCCATGGGAACAGCTGGAGGCACTGAGGAGAGCAGAGGCTACCGGAGAGAGGAACCGGAGCTATGAGGGAACGAGTCTGGCACGGAAGCCCAAAAAGCCCGTAAGTAACTCCCAAAAATTTCTTGGGGGGGTGGCTAAGAGGTAGTGGGCCAAGGGCAGGTAGGAGACCTGCGCCCACTTCCCAGGCTTACCGTGGAGAGCGGGAGTACTGGCAGGCGCAGTGTTACGCAGTAGAGCGCACGGTGTCTCCTGTACGAGTGCATAGCCCAGTGCGGGTTATTCCACCTCCCCGCACTGGTAGGGCTAGATTGGGTATTGAGCCAGGTGTCATGAGGCCGGCTCAACGCGTCTGGTCTCCAGTGCGTCTCCTCGGGCCGGCATACATGGCACCGGCCTTACGCATGGTTTCCCCGGTTCGCCTACATAGGCCGGTGCGGGTTATTCCACCTCCCCGCACTGGTCGGGCGACCGGGAGCATTCAACCAGGTAAGGTTGGGCAGGCTCAATGCTCAAGAGTGCCAGTACGCCTCCACGGTCCGGTATTTCCGGCGCCACCTCCCCGCCCCAGCCTAGTACCTACAGTGCCTACACTACGCACTAGGCTACCAGTGCGTCTCCTGAGCCCAGTTCCTCCTCCACTCACTCTCTCTGTAGTGCGTGTATCCAGTTCGGTGCCTCCAGTTCCGGCACCACGCACAAAGCCTCCTGTGCGTCTCCAGAGCCCTGAACACACTGTATCTTCTCCCCCTACTAATCCTGATGTGCTTGTCCTCAGCCCGGTGTCACCAGTGCCGGTACCTCGCATCAGGTATGGAGTGGGCTTTGAGAATACAGTGTGCCCTGTCCCTGCTCCCCGCACTAGTAGGAAGGTGCTTATCCTTAGCCCGGTGCCTCCAGTTCCGGCACCACGCACCAGGTCTACAGTGCGCCGTATCCGGCCAGAGCCATCCGTCTCCCCAGCGCCATCTGAGCCATCCGTCTCCCCAGCGCCATCTGAGCCATCCGTCTCCCCAGCGCCGTCTGAGCCATCCGTCTGCCATGAGCCTGCAAAGCCGCCCGTCTGCCATGAGCCTGCAAAGCCGCCCGTCTGCCATGAGCCTACAGAGCCGTCCGCCAGACAGGAGCCGCTAGAGCCGCCCGCCAGACAGGAGCCGCTAGAGCCGCCCGCCAGACAGGAGCCGCTAGAGCCGCCCGCCAGACAGGATCCGCCAGAGCCGCCCGCCAGACAGGATCTGCCAGAGCCGCCAACCAGACAGGATCTGCCAGAGCCGCCAACCAGACAGGATCTGCCAGAGCCGCCAACCAGACAGGATCTGCCAGAGCCGCCAGCGAGCCATGAGCAGCCAGAGCCGCCAGCGAGCCATGAGCAGCCAGAGCCGCCAGCGAGCCATGAGCAGCCAGAGCCGCCAGCGAGCCATGAGCAGCCAGAGCCGCCAGCCTGCCATGAGCGTCGAGAGCCGCCAGCCTGCCATGAGCGTCGAGAGCCGTCAGCCTGCCATGAGCGTCGAGAGCCGTCAGCCTGCCATGAGCGTCGAGAGCCGTCAGCCTGCCATGAGCGTCGAGAGCCGTCAGCCTGCCATGAGCGTCGAGAGCCGTCAGCCTGCCATGAGCGTCGAGAGCCGTCAGCCTGCCATGAGCGTCGAGAGCCGTCAGCCTGCCATGAGCGTCGAGAGCCGTCAGCCTGCCATGAGCGTCGAGAGCCGTCAGCCTGCCATGAGCGTCGAGAGCCGTCAGCCTGCCATGAGCGTCGAGAGCCGTCAGCCTGCATAGACCTGCCAGAGTCCCTCAGCCAGGATCTGCCAGAGTATATCAGCCGGGACCTGCCCCTTGTCCCGGTGTTGCCCCTTGTCCCGGTGCTGCCCCTTGTCCCGGTGCTGCCCCTTATCCCGGTGCTGCCCCTTGTCCCGGTGCTGCCCCTTGTCCCGGTGCTGCCCTTTATCCCGGTGCTGCCCCTTATCCCGGTGCTGCCCCTTATCCCGGTGCTGCCCCTTGTCCCGGTGCTGCCCCTTGTCCCGGTGCTGCCCCTTGTCCCGGTGCTGCCCCTTGTCCCGGTGCTGCCCCTTGTCCCGGTGCTGCCCCTTGTCCCGGTGCTGCCCCTTCTCCTGGTGCTGGCCGTTTATTTAGGGGATGTGAGTTTTAGGGTGGTCATTGGGAGGGGAAGACAGAAACGGGGAGTGACTATGGTGGTGTGGGGACAGCGTCCAGAGCCGGAGCCACCACCGTGGTCAACTGCCCACCCAGACCCTCCCCTGGACTTTGTGCTGGTGCGCCCGGCGTTCGCACCTTGAGGGGGGGGTTCTGTAACGGTCCTGACCTGTTTTATGTTGTTTTTGTATGTGTTTAGGTCAGGGCATGTGTTTTGGGTGGGCAGTCTATGTTATCTGTTTCTATGTTGGTTTTGGTTGCCTGGTATGGCTCTTAATTAGAGGCAGGTGTTTTGCGTTCTCCTCTAATTAAGAGTCATATTTAGGTAGGGTGTTCTCACTGTTTGTTTGTGGGTGATTGTCTCCTGTGTCTGTGTCGATGTTACACCATACGGGATTGTTTCGGTTTGTTCGTGCGTTTTTGTAGTAAGTACTTGTTCGTTCGTTCTGCGTGTGTTATGTCAGTTCGTCGTGCTAAGTCTGTCTACTTTCGTTTTGTTATTTTGTTAGTTTATTGTTTCGTTTCGTCTTGTAAATAAAATTCATCATGTATTCACAACCCGCTGCGCCTTGGCTCGATCACTACTCCTCCTCTTCTTATGAAGAGAGAGAGGAACGCCGTTACACCTGTAACTTCTTCTTTAAGAGGCTCCTCTGTCCTCCACTCATTACCTGTATTAATGGCACCTGTTTGAACTTGTTATCAGTATAAAAGACACCTGTCCACAACCTCAAACAGTCACACTCCAAACTCCACTATGGCCAAGACCAAAGAGCTGTCAAAGGACACCAGAAACAAAATTGTAGACCTGCACCAGGCTGGGAAGACTGAATCTGCAATAGGTAAGCAGCTTGGTTTGAAGAAATCAACTGTGGGAGCAATTATTAGGAAATGGAAGACATACAAGACCACTGATAATTTCCCTCGATCTGGGGCCCCACGCAAGATCTCACCCCGTGGGGTCAAAATGATCACAAGAACGGTGAGCAAAAATCCCAGAACCACACGGGGGGACCTAGTGAATGACTTGCAGAGAGCTGGGACCAAAGTAACAAAGCCTACCATCAGTAACACACTACGCCGGCAGGGACTCAAATACTGCAGTGCCAGACATATCCCCCTGTTTAAGCCAGTACATGTCCAGGCCCGTCTGAAGTTTGCTAGAGAGCATTTGGATGATCCAGAAGAAGATTGGGAGAATGTCATATGGTCAGATGAAACCAAAATATAACTTTTTTGGTAAAAACTCAACTCGTCGTGTTTGGAGGACAAAGAATGCTGAGTTGCATCCAAAGAACACCATACCTACTGTGAAGCATGGGGGTGGAAACATCATGCTTTGGGGCTGTTCTTCTGCAAAAGGACCAGGACGACTGATCCGTGTAAAGGAAAGAATGAATGGGGCCATGTATCGTGAGATTTTGAGTGAAAACCTCCTTCCATCAGCAAGGGCATTGAAGATGAAACATGGCTGGGTCTTTCAGCATGACAATGATCCCAAACACACCGCCCGGGCAACGAAGAAGTGGCTTCGTAAGAAGCATTTCAAGGTCCTGGAGTGGCCTAGTGTCACGTTCCTGACCTGTTTTATGTTATTTTTGTATGTGTTTAGTTGGTCAGGGCGTGAGTTGGGGTGGGCATTCTATGTTTTGTGTTTCTATGTTTAGGTGGTTTGTAATTAGCCTTATATGGTTCTCAATCAGAGACAGGTGTTTGACTTTTCCTCTGATTGAGAACCATATAAAGGTTGGCTGTTCACACTGTTTGTTTGTGGGTGATTGTCTTCCGTGTCTGTGTCTATGCACCACACGGGACTGTTTCGGTTTGTTCGTTTATGTATGTAGTCTGTTTCCTGTTCGTGCGTTCTTCGTCTATTGTAAGTTCTCAAGTCAGGTCTGTCTACATCGTTTATTTGTTTTATAGTTTATTCAAGTGTTTTTTGTGTTCGTCTTCGTCTTGCAATAAATTCATTATGTATTCACAACCCGCTGCATTTTGGTCAAATCCCTACTCCTCCTCTTCGGACGAAGAGGAGGAGGACAACCGTTACAGAATCACCCACCTACCAAAGACCAAACGGTGTGGGAGAGCTCAACAACGAAACCAGGACTCGTGGACATGGGAGGAAATATTGGACGGAAAAGGACCCTGGGCTAAGGCAGAAGAATATCGCAGCCCCAAAGCTGAGCTGGAGGCAGCGAAAGCAGAGAGGCGGCGATATGAGGAGCTAGCTCGGAAGCAGGGAAAGGATCTGGGCTACACTACGTGGGAGGAGATTGACAGGTGGGCGATCAACCCAGGGCGAGTGCCGGAGCCCGCCTGGGATTCTCTGGCGCAGTGCGAGGAGGGATACCGGCGTATGGAGGCAGCACGACGACGCGGTAGGAAGCCTGTGAGTAAACCCCAAAAATGTCTTGGGGGGGGGACTAAGAGGGAGAGTGGCGAGGTCAGGTAGAAGACCTGCGCCCACTCCCTGTACTTACCGTGGAGAGCGAGAGTACGGGCAGACACCGTGTTACGCAGTAGAGCGCATGGTGTCTCCTGTACGTGTGCATAGCCCGGTGCGGGTTATTCCACCTCCCCGCACTGGCAGGGCTAGATTGAGGATTCAGCCGGATGTCATGAAGCCGGCCCAACGCATCTGGCCACCAGTGCGTCTCAGTTGGTTAGTTCGATAGTTGGTTAGTTCGATAGTTAGTTACATAGATAGTTGGTTTGTTGGATAGTTGGTTAGTTGGATAGTTGGTTAGTTGGTTAGTTTGACAGTTGTTGGTTAGTTCGACAGTTGGTTAGTTCGATAGTTGGTTAGTTCGATAGTTAGTTACATAGATAGTTGGTTTGTTGGATAGTTGGATAGTTGGTTAGTTCAACAGTTAGTTGGTTAGTTTGACAGTTGTTGGTTAGTTCGACAGTTGGTTAGTTCGACAGTTGGTTAGTTCGACAGTTGGTTGGTTAGTTAGACAGTTGGTTAGTTGGTTAGACAGTTGGTTAGTTGGTTAGTTCGATAGTTGGTTAGATTGATAGTTAGTTACATAGATAGTTGGTTAGTTGATCTAGTTCAACAGTTGGTTGGTTAGTTCAACAGTTGGTTGGTTAGTTCAACAGTTGGTTGGTTAGTTCGACAGTTGGTTGGTTAGTTCGACAGTTGGTTAGTTAGTTCGACAGTTGGTTAGTTTGACAGTTGGTTAGTTCAAAGGTGGTTAGTTTAACAGTTCATTAGTTCAATAGTTGGTTTTTAGTTCGATAGTTAGTTGGTTAGTTCGACAGTTGGTTAGTTGGTTTGTTCGATAGTTGGTTACATAGATAGTTGGTTAGTTCGATAGATGGATAGTTGGTTAGTTTGATAGTTGGATAGTTTGTTAGTTTGACAGTTAGTTGGTTAGTTGGTTAGTTCGATAGTTGGCTAGTTCGATAGATAGTTGGTTAGTTGGTTAGTTCGACAGTTAGTTGGTTAGTTATACAATTGGTTGATAGTTAGACAGTTGGTTAGTTGGTTAGTTTGATAGTTGTTTAGTTCGATAGTTAGTTACATAGATAGTTGTTTAGTTGGATAGTTGGTTAGTTAGACAGTTAGTTGGTTAGTTCGATAGTTGGTTGGTTCGATAGATAGTTGGTTATTTGGTTAGTTCAATAGTTGGTTAGTTGGTTAGTTCAATAGTTGGTTAGTTGGTTAGTTCAATAGTTGGATAGTTCGATAGATAGTTGGTTAGTTTGACAGTTGGTTGGTTAGTTGGATAGTTGGTTAGTTGGTTAGTTCAATAGTTGGTTAGTTCGATAGATAGTTGGTTAGTTAGACAGTTGGTTGGTTAGTTTGACAGTTGGTTGGTTAGTTCGACAGTTGGTTCGTTCAACAGTTGGTTAGTTACATAGCTAGTTGGTTAGTTGGATAGATAGTTGGTTATTTCAACAGTTAGTTGGTTCGACAGTTAGTTGGTTAATTCGGTAGATGGTTATTTCGATAGATAGTTGGTTAGTTCCACAGTTGGTTGGTTAGGTTGACAGTTGGTTAGTTCGACAGTTGGTTGGTTATTTCGATAGTTGGTTGGTTAGTTTGACAGTTGGTTAGTTCAACAGTTGGTTGGTTAGTTCGATAGTTGGTTAGTTGGTTAGTTCGAAAGTTGGTTAGTTGGTTAGTTCGATAGATGGTGAGTTCGATAGATAGATTGTTGGTTAGTTCAATAGTTGGTTAGTTCAATAGATAGATAGTTGGTTAGTTCAACAGTTGGTTGGTTAGTTTGACGGTTGGTTAGTTTGACAGTTGGTTAGTTCGACAGTTGGTTGGTTAGTTCAATAGTTGATTAGTTCGATAGATAGATAGATAGATAGTTGGTTAGTTCAATAGCTGGTTAGTTCGATAGATAGATAGTTGGTTAGTTCAACAGTTGGTTGGTTAGTTTGACAGTTGGTTAGTTTGACAGTTGGTTAGTTCAATAGTTAGTTAGTTCAATAGTTAGTTACATAGATAGTTGGTTAATTCGATAGTTGGTTAGTTGTTTAGTTTGACAGTTGGTTGGTTAGTTCGACAGTTGGTTGGTTAGTTCCACAGTTGGTTGGTTGGTTCCACAGTTGGTTGGTTAGTTCGACAGTTGGTTGGTTAGTTCGACAGTTGGTTGGTTAGTTCGACAGTTGGTTGGTTAGTTCGACAGTTGGTTAGTTCGACAGTTGGTTAGTTCAATAGTTAGTTAGTTCAACAGTTGGTTAGTTGGTTAGTTTGACAGTTGGTTAGTTGGTTAGTTTGATAGTTGGTTCGTTTGATAGTTAGTTACATGGATAGTTGGTTAGTTCGATAGTTGGTTAGTTTGATAGATAGTTGGTTGGTTAGTTCGACAGCTGGTTAGTTTGACAGTTGGTTAGTTCGACAGTTGATTAGTTAGTTCGATAGTTGGTTAGTTCGATAGTTAGTTGGTTAGTTCGATAGTTTGATAGTTAATTCGACAGTTGGTTAGTTCGATAGTTCAATAGTTAGTTTGGTAGTTAGTTCGATAGTTGGTTAGTTTGATAGTAGGTTATTTACATAGTTGGTTAGTTCAATAGATACAGTGTATTCGGAAAGTATTCAGATCCCTTCCCTTTTTCCACATTTGTGACCGGTTTCAGGAAACTAGGCGTATGTCTCAGGTTACCACTTCATAGGAGAGCTGTTATTAAAATGCTTTTTTGGCAGAAATGCCTTCTCTAACATGTAAACTTTCATGTGCCTTAATAACAAACTTGTATGCAATCTGCAGTATAAATAAAATAGTTAAATTACGAGCCAAGTTGGTTTGGCCAAAGAAAAAAAGGCAGCAACCTTCCCGCTAGCCATGATTGGCTGAGATAATGATTGGGCTGGACATGCCGAGGGATGAGTTTGGATTGGTCTGCCATATAGCACGCTTCTGTCTATTTGAGCTGGTTAGTATGTCTAGGTAATCCTGTCGAATGCTGCTCTTCAAAAATCTATTCTGTATTACAACTGCATACGTTTTGTTCTCCAATTTCTGGTTTTTGAAATCAGTTGAATTTGAGTATGATAGCTAAAGAGATGGAGAAAACACCTGTCTACAAATTACATCTTCAAACTGAGGGTAGCCATGGCATCTGACAGGAGACGCATCCAACCATGAATGATGTATACGGGTAAGATAGTCTAGCTAGCTACATTCAGATATTACACGTTTCTAATTTTGACAGAAAGAGCCATTTGCTTAGCTAGCTATAGCCTAATGTTAGCTAGCTAACATTGAACCTGGTTGGTTAATTACCTGCAGATTTATGCAGGGTAGTAACGTCATGAGTTGGGATTATGCTTCATTGTTTACCTAGCTAGCTAGCTACAGGTCTTAACCTGTTGAGGCTGGGGGCGCTGTTGTCACTATTTATGCTAATCGTGTAATTTTTGAAACGGCTTCCCACAAAATTCTTGATCGTACAATATGCATATTATTATTATTATTGGATAGAAAACAGTCTATAGTTTCTATAGGAGTTGACATTTTGTCTCTAAGTGGAACAGAACCCATTCTACAGCAATTTCCCTGACATGGAGTCAGATTTCAGAAATGTTGGCCCCTGATCTGGAGTCAGTTAACCTGTTGGGGATGGGGGCGCTGTTTAGACTACTTATGCTAATTTGGCTAATTTTTTAAACGGCTTCCCACAAAATCCTTGATCGTACAATATGCATATTATTATTATTATTGGATAGAAAACAGTCTATAGTTTCTATAGGAGTTGAAATTTTGTCTCTAAGTGGAACAGAGCCCATTCTACAGCAATTTCCCTGACATGGAGTCAGATTTGAGAAATGTTGGCCACTCTTCTGAAGTCATTTAAAAGGGCACTGTCGTTGCTATGACTATACGGACACTTCTTACGTCTTCCCCTGGATGCCTTTACGTGATGACGATTCCAACGGGGTCGATTGCTCGTTCACAGGCCCTACAAATGAAAAAACCCTGAAGCTAGTCATTCTTTGGGAGCTGCGTCATGAGCCTAGAGGACACCGGCGCGCACCTGTTCCAAGCGTTAGTTTAGCCTGTTATATTTCTCCGGTCATCTTTTCACTCGTTTTAGGAGTTAAAAACATCATAAGGTAGTTAATTTAAGGCGTTTTATAGCAATTTATATCCGTTTAGTGCGATTTTGGGACATTTATTTTTGCAACGATGTGAAAAGTTGGGCACGCTTTTCAGTTCATCCCGAACGCAGTTGACATTTCCACATGGCAAGAGGACAGCTTTCCACCAAAAGACGATTTCTCCCAAGAAAGGATCCTTTGCCCAAGATACTGATGGAAGAACAGCTCAAGGTAGGACATTTTTATTATGATAAATCGTGTTTCTGTCGAAACATTTTAGTGGCTTAGGACGCCATGTTTTTTGACGTAGCTTCGCTTGGCGCAAACTGTATTGAAAAGTAAGGATAAATTAAAAAATGTAATAACGCAATTGTATTAAGAATTAAATTGTCTATCAATCCCTGTCCACCCTATATTTTTTAGTCACGTTTATGAGTATTTATGTATAAGAGTAGATCACTGTCTAAGTGGCGCAAGGACATTTTCTGACCAGCTGAGCTACATTTCACATTGTCTAACCATGATTTTGGTGGCTAAATATAAACATTTTCGATCAAACTCTATATGGATTGTGTAATATGATGTTACAGGAGTGTCATCTGAAGAATTCTGAGAAGGTTAGTGAAAAAATTAATATATTTTTGGCGATGTTGACGTTATCGCCCACTTTGGCTAGAATCAATGCTGGGCTGCTATGTGCTATGTGCTATGCTAATATAACGATTTATTGTGTTTTCGCTGTAAGACACTTAGAAAATCTGAAATATTGTCTGTATTCACAGGATCTGTGTCTTTCGATTCGTGTATGCTGTGTATTTTTACGAAATGTTTGATGATTAGTAGTTAGGTAAACACGTTGCTCATTGTAATTATTCTAGTCCATTTGTGATGGTGGGTGCAATTGTAAACTATGCCATCTACCTGAAATATGCACTTTTTTCTAACAAAACCTATCCCATACCATAAATATGTTATCAGACTGTCATCTAATGAGTTTTTTTGTTGGTTAGGGGCTATAAATATCTTAGTTTAGCCGAATTGGTGATGGCTACTGGTGTTGGTGGACAAATAAAAGATGGTGGATTATGCTAATGTGTTTTTAGGTAATAGATGTACATCTTTACATATTGTGTCTTCCCTGTAAAACATTTTAAAAATCGGAAATGTTGACTGGATTCACAAGATCTGTGTCTTTCATTAGCTGTATTGGACTTTAATGTGTGAAAGTTAAATATTTAAAAAATATATTTTTTTTGAATTTCGCGGCACTGGTTTTTCAGTGGGGGGGGGGGGGGTGTGCCGCTAGCGCCACGCTGATCCTAGACAGGTTAAAAGGCCACAGTTATTGCTATGAGTATACGGACACTGCTTACGTCTTCCCCTGGATGCCTTTACGTGATGACGATTTGAATGGGGTCGATTGCGCGTTCACAGGCACTACAAATTAAAAAACCCTGTAGCTAGGAACTCTTTTCTTGCTGCGTTATGCGCGTGGAGGACACCGACCCGCACCTGTTCCAAGCATTAGTGGAGGGAGTAATATTACTCTGGTCATGTTTCTACTCGTTATAGGAGTTAAAAACATCATAAGGTAGTTAATTTAAAGCGTTTTATAGCAATTTATATCCGTTTAGTGCGATTTTGGGACATTTATTTCTGAAACGCTGTGAATTGCTGGGCACGCTTCCAGTTCATCCCGAACGCAGTTGGCATTTCCACATGGCAAGAGGACAGCTTTCCACCAAAAGACGATTAGACCCAAGAAAGGATCCTTTGCCCAAGATACTGATGGAAGAACAGCTCAAAGTAGGACATTTTTATTATGATAAATCGTGTTTCTGTCGAAAAATGTTAGTGGCTTAGGACGCCATGTTTTTTGACGTAGCTTCGCTTGGCGCAAACTGTATTGAAAAGTAAGGATAATTTAAAAAATGTAAATCCGCGATTGTATTAAGAATTAAATTGTCTATCAATCCCTGTCCACCCTATATTTTTTAGTCACGTTTATGAGTATTTATGTATAAGAGTAGATCACTGTCTAATATGGCGCACGGACATTTTCTCACCAGCTGGGCTACATTTCACATTGTCTAACCATGATTTTGGTGGCTAAATATGCACATTTTCGATCAAACTCTATATGGATTGTGTAATATGATGTTACAGGAGTGTCATCTGAAGAATTCTGAGAAGGTTAGTGAAAAAATTAATATATTTTGGCGATGTTGACGTTATCGCTCACTTTGGCTAGAATCAATGCTGGGCTGCTATGTGCTATGTGCTATGCTAATATAACGATTTATTGTGTTTTCGCTGTAAGACACTTAGAAAATCTGAAATATTGTCTGTATTCACAGGATCTGTGTCTTTCGATTAGTGTATGCTGTGTATTTTTACGAAATGTTTGATGATTAGTAAGTAGGTAAACACGTTGCTCTATGTAGTTATTCTAGTCCATTTGTGACGGTGGGTGCAATTGTAACCTATGCCATCTAACCGGAAATATGCACATTTTTCTAACAAAACCTAATCCCATACCATAAATATGTTATCAGACTGTCATCTGATGAGTTTTTTTCTTGGTTAGGGGCTATAAATATCTTAGTTTAGCCGAATTGGTGATAGCTACTGGTGTTGGTGGACAAATAAAAGATGGTGGATTATGCTAATGTGTTTTTAGCTAATAGATTTACATCTTTACATATTGTGTCTTCCCTGTAAAACATTTTAAAAATCGGACATGTTGGCTGGATTCACAAGATCTGTGTCTTTCATTAGCTGTATTGGACTTTAATGTGTGAAAGTTAAATATTTTAAAAATATATTTTTTTTGAATTTCGCGGCTCTGCCTTTTCAGTGGGGGTGGGGGGGGAGTGCCGCTAGCGGCACCCTCAGCCTAGACAGGTTAACAAAAGACTTCACTATGCAAGTAACCATTTCGGGTGCATTCATAATTCAGTCTGGCAATCTACTTCAATTTCAGAGCAATCTCATCTGAGTGTGCCAGAGAGCGCAGAATAACTGATGAATTTGAATATGGCCGGTGTCAGTAAATGTCGGCAAAAAAGCGTAATAAATTATTTTTGCCAGCAGCTAGGCTGCTAGGGTAAGTAAAATGGTCAGAGTGGGGTGTTCTCTCATTACGTTTCTGGAAGTAGCTAGCAAGCTAGCCAATGTTAGCCAGTTAGCTTGGGTGCTTGATTGCCGTTGTGAGGTCAGAACGTTCGGATCAACCCTACTCATTGGCCAGAGCGTCCGGTGTGTGCTCTGAACTTGAAACGCTCTGAATTTACTCATGGACAATCTGACAGCACAGTTGCAGTCACCAATGGTCTGGATAACATAACTGCCGAACCAACTCTGTTAGGGCGAGTAATGTTCAGTGAGCTGTTCTCTCTCACTTAGATGTCTGGAAGTAGCTAGCAAGTTAGCTTGGGTGCTTGACTGCTGTTGTTAGTACATTCAGTTTAACCCTTAAAAACTTCTTGTCAATATGGGGGCGCTGTTTTCACTTTGTAAAAATTCGTTCCCAAATTAAACTGCCTCATACTCAATTCTTGCTCGTACAATATGCATATTATTATTACTATTGGATAGAAAACACTCTCTAGTTTCTAAAACCGTTTGAATTATATCTGTGAGTAAAACAGAACTCAAGTTGGAGCAAACTTCCTGTCAGGACGTGAGAAATCTGAAATCGGGCACTCTGTTCTAGGGTCAGTTTATTAATTTGCATATATTCTATTGGTCGACATGCACTGCATACGCCTTCCCCTAGATGTCAGCAAGCAGTGAGAATTGGAATGGAGTTGCTAGGCAGATCTGAGGCCATATAAAGGGTCTTGGTACGTGGGGTGCACTCTTTTCAACGTTCGCCATGACGCGAGACAGACCTCAGGATGGCATTCTGGAAAGCTCTCGTTATAGGCCTTAGATATATCCGGCTCTGATTTTATTCGATATTGGTGTTAAAAACGTCATAATGTAGTTATTTTAAACCGAGTTATATCATTTTATATCAGTATATTGCGATTTTTGGAATTTTCTTAGTGCTGCGTTATAGTGAGTTGGACAGGTCTTCGCCACATGGCTAATGTTTACTGCTAATTCCAAAGTTGAAGGCGATAATCTACAACCGAGCAACGATTCTTCTGGACAAAGGACAACTTGCCCAAGATTCTGATGGAAGCTCATCAAAAAGTAAGAACTATTTATGATGTTAATTCGTTGTTCTGTTGAAAAATGTAAAACTACTATTCCGCCATTAATTTCGGTGCGGTCTCGCTTTAACGCACGCTGTATGTCGTAGTAACGTTCATTTTAAAAATCTAACACAGCGGTTGCATTAAGAACTAATGTATCTTTCATTTGCTGTCCAACCTGTATTTTTTAGTCAAGTTAACCTGTTGAGGCTGGGGGCGCTGTTGTCACTATTTATGCTAATCGTGTAATTTTTGAAACGGCTTCCCACAAAATTCTTGATCGTACAATATGCATATTATTATTATTATTGGATAGAAAACAGTCTATAGTTTCTATAGGAGTTGAAATTTTGTCTCTAAGTGGAACAGAACCCATTCTACAGCAATTTCCCTGACATGGAGTCAGATTTCAGAAATGTTGGCCCCTGATCTGGAGTCAGTTAAAAGGCCACTGTTATTGCTATGAGTATACGGACACTGCTTACGTCTTCCCCTGGATGCCTTTACGTGATGACGATTTGAATGGGGTCGATTGCGCGTTCACAGGCACTATAAATTAAAAAACCCTGTAGCTAGCAAGTCTTTTCTTGCTGCGTCATGCGCGTGGAGGACACCGACCCGCACCTGTTCCAAGCATTAGTGTTGGGAGTAATCTTTCTCAGGTCATGTTAAGACTCGTTATAGGAGTTAAAAACATCATAAGGTAGTTAATTTAAAGCGTTTTATAGCAATTTATATCCGTTTAGTGCGATTTTGGGACATTTATTTCTGAGACGCTGTGAATCGCTGGGCACGCTTCCAGTTCATGCTGAACGCAGTTGGCATTTCCACATGGCAAGAGGACAGCTTTCCACCAAAAGACGATTAGACCCAAGAAAGGATCCTTTGCCCAAGATACTGATGGAAGAACAGCTCAAAGTAGGACATTTTTATTATGATAAATCGTGTTTCTGTCGAAAAATGTTAGTGGCTTAGGACGCCATGTTTTTTGACGTAGCTTCGCTTGGCGCAAACTGTATTGAAAAGTAAGGATAATTTAAAAAATGTAAATCCGCGATTGTATTAAGAATTAAATTGTCTATCAATCCCTGTCCACCCTATATTTTCTAGTCACGTTTATGAGTATTTATGTATAAGAGTAGATCACTGTCTAATATGGCGCACCAACATTTTCTCACCAGCTGGGCTACTTTTGTCATTGTGTAACCATGATTTTGGTGGCTAAATATGCACATTTTCGAACAAACTGTATATGCATGTTGTAATGTGATGTTACAGAGGTGTCATCTGAAGAATTCTGAGAAGGTTAGTGAAAAAATAATATATTTTGGCGATGTTTACGTTATCGCTCACTTTGGCTAGAATTAATGCTGGGGTAATGTTTGCACATGTGCTATGCTAATATAACGATTTATTGTGTTTTCGCTGTAAGACACTTAGAAAATCTGAAATATTGTCTGTATTCACAGGATCTGTGTCTTTCGATTAGTGTATGCTGTGTATTTTTACGAAATGTTTGATGATTAGTAAGTAGGTAAACACGTTGCTCTATGTAGTTATTCTAGTCCATTTGTGACGGTGGGTGCAATTGTAACCTATGCCATCTACCTGAAATATGCACATTTTTCTAACAAAACCTATCCCATACCATAAATATGTTATCAGACTGTCATCTGATGAGTTTTTTTCTTGGTTAGGGGCTATAAATATCTTAGTTTAGCCGAATTAGTGATAGCTACTGTTGTTGGTGGACAAATAAAAGATGGTGGATTATGCTAATGTGTTTTTAGCTAATAGATTTACATCTTTACATATTGTGTCTTCCCTGTAAAACATTTTAAAAATCGGACATGTTGGCTGGATTCACAAGATTTGTGTCTTTCATTAGCTGTATTGGACTTTAATGTGTGAAAGTTAAATATTTAAAAAAATAAAATAAAATTAATTTCGCGGCTCTGCCTTTTCAGTGGGGGTGGGGGGGGAGTGCCGCTAGCGGCACCCTCATCCTAGACAGGTTAATGATTAGTTATTGATTAGATTAGGTACCTCTCCCAAGATTTCTCCCGACATTTTCTATGCAGCTTGGCTACTATTCTCATTGTATAACCACGATTTGTGCCGCTAAATATGCACATTTTCGAACAAACAATATATTTATTGTGTAATATGATGTTATAGGAATGTCATCTGATGAAGTTTTGAGAAGGTTAGTGAAAAATGTAATATCTTTTGCTGGTTTATTCGCTATCGCTAACGTGCATGAATCAATGCTGCTGTGTGGTTGGCTTTTGTGGTAAGCTAATATAACGCTATATTGTGTTTTCGCTGTAAAACACTTAAAGAATCTGAAATATTGGCTGGATTCACAAGATCTTTGTCTTTCATTTGCTGTACGCGGTGTATTTTTAAGAAATGTTTTATGATGAGTAATTAGGTAATACACGATGGTCTCTGTAGTTATTCTAGTTGCTTTGGTGAGAGTTGTGATGGTGGCTGCAATGGTAAACTATGATTTATACCTGAAATATGCACATTTTTCTTACAAAACATATGCTATACAATAAATATGTTATCAGACTGTCATCTCAGGAAGTTGTTTCTTGGTTAGTGGCTATTTATATCTTTATTTGGTCGAAATTGTGATAGCTACCTATGCAGGAAAAAAATGGTGGACAAAAAATGTTGTGTCTTTTGCTATCGTGGTTAGCTAATAGAAATACATATTGTGTCTTCCCTGTAAAACATTTTAAAAATCAGAAATGATGGCTGGATTCACAAGATGTGTATCTTTCATCTGGTGTCTTGGACTTGTGATTTAATGATATTTAGATGCTAGTATTTACTTGTGACGCTATGCTAGGCTATGCTAGTCAGCTTTTTTACTGGTGGGGGTGCTCCCGGAGCCGGGATTGGGAGGAAGTAGAAGTTAATGCAACCCCTGTGTTAGATTTTTTTTAAATAACTTTACCATAACATCCAGCTTGCGTTATTGCGAGACAGCGCTCACCAAAACGGCGGAGAATAGGACTCAACATTTTACACAGAATTACGAAATAATATCATAAATGTTTTCTTACTTTTGTTGAGCTTCCATCAGAATGTTGTACAAGGAGTCCTTGGTCCAGAATAAATCGTTGTTTGGTTTTAGAATGTCCATTTCTTCTGTCGAATTAGCAACCTTGGCTAGCCATGTGGTGCGAACATGCCCATCAACTGTTGGTGAAAAGAACGGAAAATTCCAAACGTCCCAATAAACGTTGAATAAACTGATAAAACTCGGTTGAAAAAACCTACTTTATGATGTTATTATCACATGTATCAAATAAAATCAGAGCCGGAGATATTCGCCGTGTATACGTGACGCTTTTCAGAAGCCAATGTCGAACTCCGCGGCGCGCCTTGGTAGACAAAGAAAATTCCTGACCTGCCACTCCAAAAGCTCTTGTTCGGCCTCAGATCAAGCTAGACACCCCATTCCACCTTCCACTGCCTGTTGACATCTAGTGGAAGGCATATGAAGTGCATGCATATCGATAAATATAAGGCAATTGAATAGACAGGCCCTGAAACAGAGTCTCGTTTTCAGATTTTTCACTTCCTGCATGGAGGTTTGCTGCAAAATGAGTTCTGTTTTACTCACAGACATAATTCAAACAGTTTTAGAAACTTCTGAGTGTTTCCTATCCAATAGTAATAATAATATGCAAATTGTATGATCTAGAAAAGAGTACGAGGCCATTTCATTTGGACATGATTTTTTCCAAAGTGAAAACAGCGCCCCCCTATTGACAAGAATTAAGCATCGCCAATCCAAAATTAAATCTAGAATCGGCTTCCTATTTAGCAACAAACATCCTTCACTCATGCTGCCAAACAAACCCTCGTAAAACTGAGCATCCTACCGGTCATTTACAAAATAGCCTCCAACACTCTACTCAACACATTGGATGCAGTCTATCACGGTGCCATCCGTTTTGTCACCAAAGCCCCATATACTACCCACCACTGCGACCTGTACGCTCTCGTTGGCGGGCCCTAGCATCATTCTCGTCGCCAAACCCACTGGCTCCAGGTCATCTACAAGACCCTGCTAGGTAAAGTCCCCCCTTATCTCAACTCACTGGTCACCATAGCAGCACACACCCGTAGCACACGGGTATATTTCACCCATAGCACACGGGTATATTTCACTGGTCACCCCCAAAGCCAATTCCTCCTTTGGCCACCTTTCCTTCCAGTTCTCTGCTGCCAATGACTGGAACGAACTGCAAAAATCAATGAAGCTGGAGACTCATATTTCCCTCACTAACTTTAAGGACCAGCTGTCAATGCAGCTCACAGATCACTGCACCTGTACACAGCCCATCTGTAAATAGCCCATCCAACTACCTCATCCTCATACTGTATTTATTCATTTATCTTGCTCCTTTGCACCCCAGTATCTCTACCTGCACATTCATCTTCTGCACATCTATCACTCCAGTATTTAATTGCTCTATTGTAAATACTTCGCCACCATGGCCTATTTCTTGCCTTACCTCCCTTATCTTACCATATTTGCACACAATGTATATATACTTTTTCTACTGTATTATTGACTGTATGTTTGTTTATTCCATGTGTAACTCTGTGTTGTTGTATGTGTCGAACTGCTTTGCTTTATCTCGGCCAGGTCGCAAGTTGTAAATGAGAACTTGTTCTCAACTAGCCTACCTGGTTAAATAAAGGTGAAATAAAATAAATAAATAAACATTCCCATTGTTGCTCAACTGTAGTGCATGATATACCATTTCGCAGCTCTGAGTCTCTACTTTTATCCAAAGTAAAAAACACAATCTAAAATGTTGCTACATAAGACCGATTTGAGCCGGTCGGTCACATTTTGTAACATTACAGCCATATTCTAAAATGGATTATAAAAAAGACAAAGACAAAGTGAAAACAGGTTTAGACATTTTTACAAATTTATTCAAAATAAAAAACAGAAATTACTTATTTACATAACCTCTACAGGAGGTTTTGACCTGGTCAGTATGTCTAGGAAATCCTGTCTAACGCTGCTTTTCAAAAAATGTATTGTGTATTACAACTGCATAAGTGTTGCTCTCCAATTTCTGAAGGACTGAGTTTTGAAAACAGTTGAATTTGAGTATGATAGCTAAAGAGATGTAGAAAACACCTGTGTCCGTATTACATCTTCAAACTAAGAGCAACCATGGCATCCGACAGGAGACGCATCCAACCATGAATGATGTATAAAGGTAAGATAGTCTAGCTAGCTAGCTACATTTTCAGATATTACACGTTTCTAGTTAGATTTGGGTATGTCATTTTAGGCGAAGATTGAAAAAAGGGTTGGATCCTTACGAGTGTATTTAGACCCTCAGGTGCATCCTGTTTCCATTGATCATCCTTGAGATGTTTCTACAACTTGATTGCAGTCCACCTGTGGTAAATTCAATTGATTGGACATGATTTGGAAAGGCACACACCTTGGAAAGGCACATACCTGTCTATATAAAGGTCCCAGAGTTGACCGTGCCTGTCGGAGCAAAAACCAAGCCATGAGGTCGAGGAATTGTCCTTAGACCTCTGAGACAGGATTGTGTCGAGGCACAGATCTGGGGAAGGGTACCAAAACGTCTCTGCAGCATTGAAGGTCCCCAAGAACACAGTGGCTTCCATCATTCTTAAATGGAATAGGTTTGAAACCACAAAGACTCTTCCTAGAGCTAGCCGCCCGGCAAATCTGAGCAATTGGGGGAGAAGGGAAACCTGCCCCAGAGCGCTCAGGGCATCAGACTGGGGTGAAGGTTCACCTTCCAACAGGACAACGACCCTAAGCACACAGCCAAGACAACGCAGGAGTGGCTTTGGGACAAGTCTCTGAATGTCCTTGAGTGGCCAAAGCCCAGACTTGAACCCGATAGAACATCTCTGGAGAGACCTGAAAATAGCTGTGCATTGACGCTCCCCATCCAACCTGACAGATCTTGAGAGGATCTGCAGAGAAGAATGGGAGAAACTCCCCAAGTACAGGTGTGCCAAGCTTGTAGCGTCATACCCAAGAAGGCTTAAGGCTGTCAGTGCATTCAACCAAGATAGATTAACAACAACATATCAACAACACAGTCATAGCAAGTACAATGTTAATGAGAATGCTGGTAATGTTCAGGCCAACTACAGTTGAAGTTTACATACACCTTAGCCAAATACATTTAAACTCAGTTTTTCACAATTCCTGACATTTAATCCTAGTAAGAATTCCCTATCTTAGGTCAGTTAGGATCACCACTTTATTTTATGAATGTGAAATGTCAGAATAATAGTAGATAGAATGATTTACTTCAGCTTTAAGTTCTTTCATCACATTCCCATTGGGTCAGAAGTTTACATACACTCAATTAGTATTTGGTAGCATTGCCTTTAAATTGCTTAACTTGGGTCAAATGTTTCAGATAGCCTTCCACAAGCTTCCCACAATAAGTTGGGTGAATTTTGGCCCATTCCTCCTGACAGAGCTGGTGTAACAGAGTCAGGTTTGTAGGCCTCCTTGCTCGCACACCCTTTTTCAGTTCTGCCCACACATTTTCTATAGGATTGAGGTCAGGGCTCCAATACCTTGACTTTGTTGTCCTTAAGCCATTTTGCCACAACTTTGGAACTATGCTTGGGGTCATTGTCCATTTGGAAGACCCATTTGCGACCAAGCTTTAACTTCCTGACTGATGTCTTGAGATGTTGCTTCAATATATTCACATCATTTCCCTTCCTCATGATAACATCTATTTCGTGAAGTGCACCAGTCCCTCCTGCAGCAAAGCACCCCCACAACATGATGCTGCAATCCCCGTGCATCACGGTTGGGATGGTGTTCTTCGGCTTGCAAGCATCCCCCTTTTTCCTCCAAACATAACGATGGTCATTATGGCCAAACAGTTCTATTTTTGCTTCATCAGACCAGAGGACATTTCTCCAAAAAGTACTATCTTTGTCCCCATGTGCAGTTGCAAACCGTAATCTGGCTTTTTTAATGGCGGTTTTGGAGCAGTGGCTTCTTCCTTGCTGAGCAGCCTTTCAGGTTATGTCGATATAGAACTTGTTTTACTGTGGATATAGATACTTTTGTACCTGTTTCCTCCAGCATCTTCACAAGGTCCTTTGCTGTTGTTCTGGGATTGATTTACACTTTTTGCACCAAAGTACGTTCATCTCTAGGAGACAGAACTCATCTCCTTTGTGAGCGGTATGACGGCTGCGTGGTCCCATGGTGTTTATACTTGCGTACTATTGTTTGTACAGATGAACGTGGTACCACCAGGTGTTTGGAAATTGCTCCCAAGGATGAACCAGACTTGTGGAGGTTTACAATCATTTTTCTGAGGTCTTGGCTGATTTCTTTTGATGTTCCCATGATGTCAAGCAAAGAGGCACTGGGTTTGAAGGTAGGCCTTGAAATGCATCCACAGGTACACCTCCAATTGACTCAAATTATGTCAATTAGCCTATCAGAAGCTTCTAAAGCCATGACATCATTTTCTAGAAATTTCCAAGCTGTTTTAAGGCACAGTCAACGTAGTTTATGTAAACTTCTGACCCACTGGAATTGTGATACAGTGAAATAATCTGTCTATAAACAATTGTTGGAAAAAGTACTTGTGTCATGCACAAAGTAGATGTCCTAACCAACTTGCCAAGACTATAGTATGTTAACAAGACATTTGTGGAGTGGTTGAAAAATGAATAATAATGACTCCAACCTAAGTGTATGTAAACTTCCGACTTTAACTGTACTTACAATACATTTCTGTATTTTAAAATACAAAATACATGTATTTTAAATTAAATATATGTCAAAATACAACTATTTTGTAGTTTTGATATATTGATCTTTATGGTATTTTGTAAATGTATTTTTTCCCCATCCCTGGATGCTAGGGGGTTGGGGGGTACTGATAGTAAACAGTGACTGCTCTAATTCCCTCTCTCTCCATTCACTCCTACCTACCTGATCTCTCTCCTCTCCTCTATTCACTCCTACCTACCTGATCTCTCTCCTCTCCTCTTCACTCCTACCTACCTGATCTCTCTCCTCTCCTCTTCACTCCTACCCACCTGATCTCTCTCCTCTCCTCTTCACTCCTACCCACCTGATCTCTCTCCTCTCCTCTTCACTCCTACCTACCTGATCACTCTCCTCTCCTCTCCTACCTACCTGATCTCTCTCCTCTCCTCTCCTCTCCTCTATTCACTCCTACCTACCTGATCTCTCTCCTCTATTCACTCCTACATCCCTCACTCCCTCTCTTTCTCATTTTTTCTAATTTCCTTTCCTCTCCTCTATCTATTCCTCCTCTTTCTTATATTGTTTTGGCTGTGAGAAGGTTTGTAAGGAGTTGGCGTGACTCTTCAGAGAGCTTTCACTGTTCCCAGACACTCAATGTCAGGCTGACCTTCTGCACAGTCAGCAGGAGAGCTCTGAAAGGGAGTGTTGTCCTTGTCCAATACTGTATGCACACATGACACAAAGAGACACACACACACACACACACACACACACACACACTGTACACGTACAGAGCAGATGCAAACACAAACAGACAAAGACTCAGTCATAGATACTTTACACAGCGACTCACACACAGTCAAACAAATACAGTCATATACTTACTGTACAGAGCCACACACAGATAGAGAGTCAGAGATATTTTACCATATGAATAAGCAAAAGCTCACAAACATACACACACACATTCACACCAGCTGGGGGAAAAGGAGGAAGACAGAGAGACACATAAGTGGTTTGTCAAATGTTAATAAACAAATAGAAAATGAGAGTGTGAGAGAGACAGAGAGAGAAGGAGGAGAGAGGTCGGAGAGAGGAGAGCAAGAGAAAAGGGGAGAGAGAGAGAGGTCGGAGAAAAAAGGAGAGAGAAAAGGAGAGAGAAAAGGAGAGCGAGACAAAAGGTGAGAGAGAGAAAAGGAGAGCGAGAGAAGAGGAGATGGAGAGGGAGAGAGATAAAGGGAGATGGACAATAGGAGAGAGAGAGAATGGGCTCCTGAGTTCTGCAAAAATATAGAATTTACAGTTGGATAAACGTAGATAAACTTTAGTTTTTTCACAAGGACTTATACAGAATACCAACTTCAACATCAAAACCTTCTGTCACCATCGTGTGGAGGATTGACGGACCAAAACGCAGCTTTAGGAAATAAGCCATCTCCTTTTTTATTTGAAGAAGAAGGCAAACGAAACAAAAACACTTAAACACTAAACAAAACAAGAAAACAATCGTGAAGCTAAATAACGATGTGCACACACTGGCTACAAACGTATCACATAGACAACTACTCACACCAAATGAAAGCCTATGGCTACCCTAAATAAGGCTCCCAATCAGAGACAACCGAAATCAGCTGTCTCTAATTGGGAACTCATTCAGGTAACCATAGACTCTCCTAGACAACTAAACATACATAGACAACGCTAGACACATGTACTCAACACAAACCCATATACTACACCCAACAACCCCTTTACCATAGAATCACCCAAAACCAACAAAACACAAACATTCCCCATGTCACACCCTGACCTAACTAAAATAATAAAGAAAACAAAGAATACTAAGGCCAGGGCGTGACACCTTCATTCCAAATCACAATTCCATACCAAAAACCTTGATTTTGGACAAAATTACCTGAACGGACGATTACTACCAAGGCCTATCAAGAAAAAACGTCTAACAAACCAAAACCTGCAGAAGAAACATAGCGGAACCTGGTGTCACGATGTCACGTTCCTGACCTTATTTCCTTTGTTCTAGCCTTGTTTAGTTGGTCAGGACGTGAGCTGGGTGGGCATTCTATGTTATGTATTTCTATGTTGGGTTCATTGTATTAGCCTGATATGGTTCTCAATCAGGGGCAGGTGTTTTACGTTTCCTCTGATTGAGAACCATATTAAGGTAGGCTGTTCTCACTGTTTGTGGGTGATTGTTGCTGTGTCTGTGTTTGTACGCCACACGGTACTGTTTCGTTCGTTTGTTCCTGTTCGTGCGTTCATGTTTTATATGTTCTCAAGTTCAGGTCTGTTCACGTCGTTTTGTTATTTTGGATTTTGTCAGTGTTCTGTTTAGTTGGATAATTCATTAAAATTCAACATCATGAACATTCACCACGCTGCGCCTTGGTCCTCCTCTCTTCCACATAAAGACGAGCATTACAGAATCACCCACCAAAACCGGACCAAGCAGCGTGGGAACAGGCAGCGGCAGCAGGAGCAGCGCAAGGAGTAATGGACATGGGAGCAGAGTCTGGACTACACTACGGGGGAGGAGATCGACAGGTGGGCGATCGACCCAGGGAGAATGCCGGAGCCCGCCTGGGATTCTCTGGAGCAGTGTGAGGAGGGATACCGGCGAATGGAGGCAGCACGACGACGCGGTACGAAGCCCGAGAGTCAAGCCCAAAAATGTATTGGGGCCATGACCTGCTGGCGGCTCTGGCAGGTCATCACAACTGCACTGTTCCTCCATCACTGAGAGGGATACATTCACAGACCTGGAGAGAGACATGGTGGAACTGAGAGAGCTAGGACAGGACCCACCAACCCCACAAACCCCACCTCCTCCTATTAGCCCTCCTGTCAACTCCCCCGATAGCCCTCCTGACAACCCCCCCCCCCCCCCCCCCCCCCCCCCCCCCCCCACACACACACACACACACACACACCCACATCCACTGAGGACGCACAAAAACCAGAGATTGTGCTCCTCATTGACTCAAATGACAAATACATTCATACATACACTTATTACCAAACACAAAGTGGCTAAACTCTGGTGCCCAAACACTAGGCGTGCCCTGGAGCTGTTGCCAGAGGACAGACTAGGGTCTCCCAGCAACATCATAATTCACACATGCACAAATGACCCGATGGCCAAGCAGGAAAGGGTGGCAACAGCACTCGAGTGATTGAAAAAGCTTCTTCCACTTTCTCCAACGCACAAGTGGTTATCTCCATACAGCGGGTGAATTCAAGCATTTCACAAAACTGTGCCTTTAAACCTAATGTCTACCTGGCCCACTACTCCAACCTGGACTTGAACAGCCTTTATGACCAGGTCCACCTCTACAAGGCAGCAATCCCAACTTTTGCCAGGACCCTGAAGGACGTCACCCTGAACCGTAGCCCCCCCCATATCAGACCGATGCCCCTTCTGCCCAGCTCGTGCCCCCTGCCCCTGCGGCAAGGACCTCAATATGACAGCAGGACATATGCCCAGGCTGTGAGCAGAGCAACAGGCCCAACCCCCACTATTACACCTGCCTAAGCCGCATCCTGTGACGTAAGAGGTATGTATCAGATGCTCAACATGCTCTGCTCACTCCTACTGTAATGGTCCGGGCCTAAACCACACAAAAACAACACTAGACATGATAGAACACAAAGATTTTACTATCTCATCTTGGAATATACAAGGTCTGAGGTCATCTACCTTTTGACTTAAAGAGCAGGAACCCAGACTTCATCAAAGAAATTGGAAATACAGATATTGTCATCCTACAAGAAACATGGTAAAAAGGAGATGGACCCACTGGTTACCCTCAAGGTTACAGAGAGCTGGTAGTCCCATCCACCAAACTACCAGTTGTGAAACAGGGAACTGACTCAGGGGGTATGCTAATTTAGTATAGACCAGACCTTTGGTATAGACCAACACACTCTATTAAATTAGTCAAAACAGGAACATTTTACATCTGACTAGACATTAATGAGGAAATGATTTCTATAGAAAAATGTCCTCCTGTGTGCTACCTATATCCCCCCAATAGAATCCCCATACTTTTACAATTGCAGCTTCTCCATCCTAGAGGGGGAGATCAACAATTTCCAGGCTCAGGGACATGTACTGGTCTGTGGTGACCTAAAATCCAGAACTGAACAAGAACCCGACACCCTCAGCAGACAGCGGGACAAACGCCTACCTGGAGGTGACAGCATTCCCTCCCCCATATGCCCCCCTAGACACAACTACAACAACATAACCAAAAAAAATGGGTCACAACTCCTGCAGCTCTGTCGGATGCTGGGTATGTACATAGTCAGTGGTAGGTTTCGAGGGGACTCCTATGGTAGGTACACCTATAGCTCATCTCTTGGCAGTAGTACTGTAGACTACTTTATCACTGACCTCAACCCAGAGTCTCCTAAAGTGTTCACAAACAGTCCACAGGCACCCCTATCTGATCACAGCAAAATCACACTACTTGAACAGAGCTATATTCAATCATGAGGCATCAAAGCCAAAGGAACTGAATAATATTAAGAAATGCTATAGATGGAAGTAAAATAGTGTGGAAGTCTACCAAAAACAATTAGGCAACAACAAATTCAATCCCATCTAGACAATTTACTGGACAAAAGGTTTTACTGTAATAGTGAAGGTGTAAACTTGGCAGTAGAAAACCTAAACAATATTTTTGACCTCCTAATCAAATCTAAAAATTTCAAGCAGACAATGTAAGTAAATTAATAACAATGACAAATGATTTGATGAAGAATGTTAAAATATAGAAATTGAGAAACCTATCCAACCAAAAACATAGAGACCCAGAAAACCTGAGCCTACACCTTCACTATAGTGAATCACTAAAACAATACAGAAATACACTACGGAAAAAGAAGGAACAGCAAGTCAGAAATCAGCTCAATGTATTTGAAGAGTCCATAGAATCTAACCAATTCTGGGAAAATTGGAAAACTCAAAACAAACAACAACACGAAGAGTTATCTATCCAAATGGATAAACCACTTCTCCAATCTTTTTGGGTCTAAAACAAAGAACAAACAGCAAAAACATATACATGATCAAATACAAATCTTAGAATCATAATATTAGAGACTACCAGAAGAAACTGAATTCTCCAATTACATTGAATGAACTACAGGACAAATAAAAACCCTCCAACCCAAAAAGGCCTGTGGGGTTGATGGTATCCTAAATTAAATGATCAAATATACAGACCACAAATTCCAATTGGCTATACTTAAACTCTTCAACATCATCCTCAGCTCTGGCACCTCAATATTTGGAACCAAGAACTGATCACACCAATTCACAAAAGTGGAGACAAATTTGACCCCAATAACTATATGTGGATATGCGACAGGTAGCCTAGTGGTTAGAGCATTGGGCCTGAAACCAAAAGGTTGCTGGGTCGAGCCCCTGAGCCGACAAGGTAAAAATCTGTCGTTCTGCCCCTGAACAAGGCATTTAACCCACTGTTCCCCGGTAGGCCGTCATTGTAAATAAGAATTTGTTCTTAACTGACTTGCATAGTTAAATAAAAAAATATGCATCAACATTAACCTTGGGAAAATCTTCTGCATTATCATTAACAGGAGACTTGTACATTTCCTTAAAGAAAACAATGTCTGAGGAAATGCCAAATTGGCTTTTTACCAAATTACAAAAACAGACCACGTATTCACCCTGCACACCCTAATTGACAAACAAACAAACCAAAACAAAGGCAAAGTCTTCTCATGCTTAGTTGATTTCAAAAAAACCTTCGACTCAGTTTGGCACGAGGGCCTGCTATACAAATTGATGGAAAGTGGTGTTGTGTCACGTGTGCTCCCTCTCCGGCCTCTAGGTCACCAGGCTGTGCGTTAGGGCGCACACCTGTCACCAGCGTTATGCGCATAATGACACTCACCTGGACTCCATCACCTCCTTGATTACCTTCCCTTTATATGTCACTCCCTTTGGTTTCTTCCCCAGTCGTCATTGTTGCTGTTTCATGTCGGTGCGCTGTTTGTTTCTTGTTTTGTTCATTTATTAATTAAATGTATTCACTCCCTGAACTTGCTTCCCGACTCTCAGCGTACATCGTTACATGTTTGGGGAAATACAACATTATAAAATCCATGTACACAAACAAGCGTGTGGTTAAAATTGGCCAAAAACACACATTTCTTTCCACAGGGCAACGGGGTGAGACAGGGATGCAGCTTTAGCTCCACCCTCTTCAACATATATCAACGAATTGGTGAGGGCACTAGAATAGTCTGCAGCTCCCAGCCTCACCCTACTATCTGAAGTCAAATGTCTACTGTTTGCTGATGATCTGGTGCTTCTGTCCCCAACCAAGGAGGGCCTACAGCAGCACCTAGATCTTCTTCACAGATTCTGTCAGACTTGGGCCCTGACAGTACATCTCAGTAAGACAAAAATAGTGGTGTTCCAAAAAAGGTCAAGTTGCCAGGATCACGAATACAAATTCCATTTAGACACCGTTGCCCTAGATCACAAACTTTACATAGCTCGGCCTAAACATCAGCGCCACAGGTAACTTCCACATAGCTGTGAACAATCTGAGAGACAATCCAAGAAGGGCCTTCTATGCCATCAAAAGGAACATAAAATTCGACATACCAATTAGGATCTGGCTAAAAATACTTGAATCGGTTGTAGAACCCATTGCCCTTTATGGTTGTGAGGTCTGGGGTCCGCTCACCAACCAAGAATTCACAAAATGGGACAAACTGAGACTCTGTTGAGACTCTGCAAGCAGAATTCTGCAAAACTATCCTCTGTGTACAACATAAAACACCAAATAATGCATAGAGAGCAGAATTAGGCCAATACCCGCTAATTATCAAAATCCAGAAAAGAGCCAAATAAATTCTACAACCACCTAAAACGAAGCAATTCCCAAACCTTCCATAACAAAGCCATCACCTACAGAGAAATTAACCTGGAGAAGAGTCCCCTAAGCAAGCTGGTCCTGGGGCTCTGTTCACAAACACAAACAGACCCCACAGAGCCCCAGGACAGCAACACAATTAGACCCAACCAAATCATGAGAAAACAAAAGGATAATTACTTGACACATTGGAAAGAATTAATACGGACTCAGTGAGCATATCCTTGTTATTGAGAAAGGCCGCCGAAGGCAGACCTGGCTCTCAAGAGAAGAAAGGCTATGCGCACACTGCACACGAAATGAGGTGGAAACTGAGCTGCACTTCCTAACCTCCTGCAAATGGATGACCATATTAGAGACACATATTCCCCTCAGATTTCACAGACCCACAAATTTCAAAACAAATCAAATGATCAACTCCCATATCCATTGGGTGAAATATCACAGTGTGCCATCACAGCAGAAAGATTTATCACCTGTTGCCACAAGAAAAGGGCAACCAGTGAAGAACAAACACCATTGTAAATATAACCCATATTGATGTTTATTTATTTTCCTTTTTGCACTTTAACTACTTGCACATCATTACAACACTGTATATAGACATAATGACATTTGAAATGTCTTTATTATTTTGGAACTTTTGTGAGTGTAATGTTTACTGTTCATTTTTATTGATCATTTCACTTTTGTTTATTATCTATTTCACTTGCTTTGGCAATGCAAACATATGTTCCCATGCCAATAAAGCTCCTTAAAACCTTTTCTCAATAGGGGGTGCTGTTGGCACTTTGTAATATTTTCGTTCCCAAATTAAACTGCCTCGTACTCAATTCTTGCTCGTACAATATGCATATTATGATTACTATTGGATATAAAACACTCTGTAGTTTCTAAAACCGTTTGAATTATATCTGTGAGTAAAACAGAACTGGAGTTAGAGCAATTTTCCTATGAGGATGTGAGAATGCTGAAATCTGCTGGCTGTTCTGAGATCCGTTTATAAATCTGCCTGTCTTCTATTGGTTGAGATGCACTGCATACGCCTTCCCCTGGATGTCAGCGAATAGTGAGAATTGAAATGGTGTTGCTAGGCAGATCTGAGAGCTTATAAATGGGCTGGGAACGTGGGGTCCGTCCTTTGTTCTCTTCGCCAGGACGCAGAAAGGAGCTCTGGCTGTCGTTCTAGAAAGCTCCCGTTATAGCCCTTAGATATCCGGCTCTGTTTTTATTCGATATAGGTGTTAAAAACATAATAATGTTGTTATATTAAACCGAGTTATATCAGTTTATATCAGTATATTGCGATTTTCGGATATTTATTTGTGCTGCCTTCTAGGGACTTGGGCACGTCTCGCCCACATGGCTAATGTTTACTGCTAATTCGAACGTTGAAGACGACAATCTACAACCGAGCAACGATTCTTTTGGACAAAGGACACCTTGCCCAAGATTCTGATGGAAGCTCATCAAATAGTAAGAACTATATATGATGTTAATTCGTTGTTCTGTTGAAAAATGTTAAACTCATATTCCGCCATTAATCTCGGTGCGGTCTCGCTTTAACGCACGCTGTATGTTGTAGTAATGTTAATTTTAAAACTCTAACACAGCGATTGCATTAAGAACTAATGTATCTTTCATTTGCTGTCCAACCTGTATTTTTTAGTCAAGTTTAGGATTAGTTACTGATTAGAGTAGGTGCCTCTCCCAAGATTTCTCCCGACATATTGTAGGCAGCTTGGCTACTTTTCTCATTGTATAACCACGATTTGTGCCGCTAAATATGCACATTTTCGAACGAACTCTATATGTATTGTGTAATATGATGTTATAGGACTGTCATCGGAAGAAGTTTGAGGTTAGTGAAAAAATTAATATATTTTGCTGGTTTATTCGTTATCGCTATTGTTGGCCTGAATCAATTCTGTTGTGTGGTTGGCTATTGTAGTAAGCTAATATAATGCTATATTGTGTTTTCGCTGTAAAACACTTAAAAAATCTGAAATATTGTCTGGATTCACAAGATCTTTGTCTTTCATTTGCTGTACGCTGTGTATTTTTCAGAAATGTTTTATGATGAGTATTTAGGTAATACACGATGGTCTCTGTAGTTATTCTAGTTGCTTTGGTGAGAGTTGTGATGGTGGCTGCAATGGTAAACTATGATTTATACCTGAAATATCCAAATTTTTCTAACAAAACATATGCTATACAATAAATATGTTATCAGACTGTCATCTGATTAAGTTGTTTCTTGGTTAGTGGCTATTTATATCTTTATTTGGTCGAAATTGTGATAGCTACCTATGAAGGAAAAAAATGGTGGGAAAAAAAAGTTGTGTCTTTGCTATCGTGGTTAGCTAATAGATAAACATATTGTGTCTTCCCTATGAAAAAAAAAATTAAAATCAGAAATGATGGCTGGATTCACAAGATGTGTATCTTTCATCTGGTGTCTTGGACTTGTGATTTAATGATATTTAGATGCTAGTATTTACTTGTGACGCTATGCTAGGCTATGCTAGTCAGCTTTTTTACTGATGGGGGTGCTCCCGGATCCGGGATTGTGACCAAGTAGAAGTTTAACTTGAAGAGAAGAAAAATATAGAGAAGTGTAGATGGTCTTTCTGTCAGACGCCGTCATACAGCTGGAGGTCAGATACAGTAGCTGTCATAAAGAACAGGGGTATTCATGGTGAATGGAATGGATGGATAACTCATGGGAGTGACAGGCGACAGAGGACTGTAGATTCCGCCCGACAATGGAAACTATGATCCACAGGTGGCCTGTTGGGATGGAATCAGACAAGTAGCATCACAAAGTGTTCCAACAATGGACTCGGATTCTCTGTCTGTCTGTCTGTCTGTCTGTCTGTCTGTCTGTCTGTGCCTGCCTGCCTGCCTGCTTGCCTGTCTGCCTGCCTGTCTCTGTATGTCTGCCTGCCTGCATCTGTCTGCCTGCCTGCATCTGTCTGCCTGTCTGTCTCTGTCTGTCTGCCTGCCTGCATCTGTCTGCCTGCCTGCATCTGTCTGCCTGCCTGCATCTGTCTGCCTGCCTGCATCTGTCTGCCTGCCTGTATCTGTCCCCGGCCTGCCTGCCTGCGTGTCTGCCTACCGTTCTGCCTGCCCACCCGCCTGTCCCTCCCTCCCTCCCTCCCTCCCTCCCTCCCTCCCTCCCTCCCTCCCTCCCTCCATGTCTCACCCAGTATAGCCAGCACCATGCCGTCCTTCAGCACCTCCATGGACCCAGAGCAGACAAAGAAGATGGCCTGCAGGGCGTCCCCCTGGCGCAGCAGATACTCCCCAGGGGCACAGAACGTTGTCTTGATGTGCAGGGACAGGGAGCGCAGGCACCCCCTGCTGGCCGAGGCAAACAGCGACAGCTCCAATATCTCCTTGTTCAGGTGCATGGTGATGTCAGAGCGCAGCTCATCTGGGAAGTCCTTCAACAACTGAGGGGAGGTGGACAGAGCGCAAGAGGGAGGGGAGAGGGAGAAGTAGAGGGAAAGGAAGAGGAGAGGGGAAGGAGGAAAGAGGGAGAGATTGACAGCCATGGCAGTTGACTCTAAACTGTTGTCTTGGTCAGTTTTCTCTTGATTTTGTAATTTTTATTATTCACCTCAAGAGACTTCCTGGTTAAATAAAGGTTTAAAAAGGTCAGGTAAATAAATAAAAAGTGATGATGTCACCAAACATCAGCATGTATCAGGCCACTTTGAATGAAGGCACTTTGGTGAAAATATTGCAAGTGTTTTTGCAGTAAGTTATGTTGGGCATAGCCTTGGGAAGTAGGGTGCTGAAGTTGCTGCAGCAGCCCCTGATAAATCACAATTTAAAAATAAGTTACATATATTTTAGTCATTTTAGTCAGAGCAATTTGGGTTAAGTGCCTTGCTCAAGGGCACCAATAGATTTTTCACCTAGTCGGCTCAGGGACTTGAACCAGCAACCTTTCGGTTACTAGCCCAATGCTCTTAACCATTACTCCTGTATGGCAAAGTGGAGAAAAATACTTTTCACCAGAGTGGGGAGGAATATTTACAGATTGTATTGAATGGACAGAGGGGATCTGATCCTAGATTTTGAGACGCTTCATGAATACCGGCCCAGACCCTATATTGAGAACTCTGCCTCACACTATTGTTCCCATCACAAAGCACCAGCTACATTACTATCACAGTAATCAATCTCTCCAACATCTAATCATCCCTGACACACAATGTTTGTCAGTCTCTGTTAAAGCAAATAACAGAAAAGTGCTGAGCAGAAAAGATCAATGAGTCATCAGCCCACAGAGGCCCAATTTAATCAACAGAACTATCTATAATTCATACATCTGTGATTCATCTCCCTATCCTATATTAATGCTTTGCTCTCTTCTGTTATGTGTCTCACAGGCAAACATCTCCTGAGGCATGATTGGCCACTGTCTCTCACTCAGCTTCTGTCACTATCTTTTTCTTGGTCTACCTACGAATCTATCTCTCTGTCTCAGTGAGTCTCAGTCACTCTCTCTCTCTTTCTCTCTCTCTCCACATTTTCAGCCAAGTCTCTTAATTGTCTACAGTCAAAGCCATCATCAAGCCCTTGATTGGTTGAATCACCTCGTTGGAGTCGATGCCGTTGTTGACAGACCATGTGGTCTGGAAGTACTCCAGCATGCGCTGTTTGAGGCCCTGGGGCAGGTGGTGGACTCGGATGAAGTCCTTCAGGTCCTTGGTGCGGGTGTGGTACTGGGACCAGCGAGAGTACATCCGCTGGATAATGGCCGTCACGTTACCAAACACCAGGGCGTGCATCAACGCTAGAGGGGGAGGGAGGGAAGCAGGGTTTTGGGGGGTTCAATTAGGATTTGCAGGGGCATGAAATTGGAAGATGGGGTGGGCATGATATTGGTTTGGGGTTAGAGTGTGGGAGTAGAATTGGGGTTGGGGGTTGTTTGGAGGGTTCAATTGGGAGTTGGATGGGCATGAGATTGAGAGGTGGGGCATGAGATTGAGCGAAGAGAAGAAAAATATTTACTCGAGGCTAATAACTCAATTTCCCCTATATACTGTACACACTAGGTCTGACCTATACCAGACTCTATCTGGGCTGGCTAGCTCTTTGTTTTCATCTCATAAACACTGGGGGGAGACAGGGGAGATGAGGCGTGTGGGACACACACACCCACACACACACACACCCCTTATGTCTCTATCCTCCCTGTGTGTGTGTGTGTGTGTGTGTGTGTGTGTGTGTGTGTGTGTGTGTGTGTGTGTGTGTGTGTGTGTGTGTGTGTGTGTGTGTGTGTGTGTGTGTGTGTGTGTGTGTGTGTGTGTGTGTGTGTGTGTGTGTGTGTGTGTGTGTGTGTGTGTGTGTGAGCGTGCGTGTGATTGCCCCCAGGCAGTCGGGGACATTTACCACATCCAGACTCATGAACATCCAGAGGGAGAACACTTGCCACTGTGACCTCATTTAAACCCTCTGCCCCAAAACCAGTTCACGTCTCTGGTTTGAACCAGATAAAACTGGTCCAAACCAACTGATCAACCACTTTAGTCTTTATCACAGTACAACTAGATGAAACCAGACATAACAAAAATGATGACCATCAACTAAATAGAACTACCTGCCTGGCGGTCACAGACCACTTTCTGAACACTATTTTACATGCATGAATTGTGATGTGTGTATGTGTACGTGTGTGTGTCTCCCCTACCTCCGATGAGCATGGTGCAGATAGAGAAGATCTTCTCAGCGTCGGTGTTGGCCGACACGTTGCCGAAGCCCACGCTGGTCAGACTGGACAGGGTGAAGTAGAGAGAAGCGATGTAGACACTCCTCAGAGAAGGTCCGCTCAGCCCCGTCCCGTTCACTTCCCCCAGGGGGTCGTAGGGAGACTCTAGACGCTTCCCCAACTCATGGAGCCAGCCTGGAGACAGAGAGGAGGGAGGGAAAGATAGGCTTTGTTCCAATTCTCTACCCTTCTCTCGTACACTCCTTCTCATGATGTAGAAGAAGTGTAAGGAATGTGGTGGAAACTTCCTCCAGTCATTCTTGTGAGGCTTTGTCCTAAACGTCTCCCTATTCCCTACGTGGTTTACTTCTTTTCCCCAGAGCCTTGCACTAGCTATGTAAATACATATAGCATAATTGGAGCCCATAATTGGAGTCAACAATATAGCTTCTCTGAGCTGTCTCCACTGTATCCAGAGCCCTGGATGCCTAACATACAAACTGGAGTAATAGCAGGTAGAAACGGACTGGCCATAGGGCACTTTGGGAAACTGCCAGATGGGCTGGTCCATCTGAAGCCCGGTAGGCCAGTCTAAATTGGGGGTTTTGCGCAGAATGATCATCATTTGGAAAATAATGTGGTGTTAGAAACAACCAGGACAGTTTCTGGTCGCAATCCATCCCATAGCAATCCAATCCATAGCAAGTACCTGAGAACTAAAACTGATCCTAGGTCAGGTTCTATCTGTGATGTGAGTGTTGAGACAGTCATCAGGCCCCTGAGACCTCCACCAGACACTGAAGAATGGTAATTGGATATACCTCTCTCACAGAGCTCCTAACACTGACGTGGGATCAGCGTTAGAATACCGTAATTGGGATACAGCACATTAATCCGGTAGCCCTGATATACTGACCTCAGATCATTTTATGACACTGAGGCTGAGTTAATTGGGGAAAAAGCACCAGCTTCTCATGGCCCCATCAATACTGACCCAGAATCAGTTTGGAGACGTCAGGTAGAGGTAATTGAGAACAGCGCCTGGCTCATCGATACTCACTGGGGATCAGCCCTCGACGCCTCATTATGTGATGGATCTGGAGTAGTTCAGGGGAAGCTTGGGCCGATGACTAGTCATTACTGTGGGACTATGCTACTCTGTCAATCATAACCCCAGAAACAAATTAAAACAGGACATGGTTTTTCCCCAGTCACATTCAATTCCCCATGCATGAATATGTTATAGCATATGTGACGAAGGTCTCGCTAGAAATTACCCAAATCAATAAAATAATCAACACAGCCATTAAAACTGCAGAGAGAGATGCTTGCTGGAAAGCTAATATAGGCTAGCCAAAAACAACCACATGATATGCTACGAAAACCAGCTGACACTACCAACCAAAAACACCCACTCACCAAATGTCAGCCCCACCCCTGAGCTCTAAGACAGAACTAGCTGCTCACCGATGTCTGGCTCATTCATTGATGTCCATGGTCTCTAGCCAGGTGACTGATCCCATCCCTCAACCCCTCCAGACAGAACTAGCCACTTACCGATGCGATGCCCACCATACCCCTGATCCATTCTCTGACATGTTCACCCCTCAGATGCTCACCCCTCACCCTCACACCTCTCTTCCTGACCTCTACTTTCCCCATCTCTGAACCCCCCTCCTCCCCCCTCCAAGTCAGAACAAGCTGCTCGCTGATATGATGCCCCAAATCCCTGATCAGACAGAAGTAGCCACTCCCACCACTCACCGATGTCCCAGGAGTAGGCGTTGGCCTCCATCTCCTTCTTGCCGATGACGTACCAGATGCAGGCCATCCAGTGGGCCAGCAGGGCGAACATGGACATGAGCAGGGTGAGAACCACAGTGCTGTGCTGGGAGTACCGGTCCATCTTCTGGAGCAGACGCAGCAGCCGGAGCAGACGCACTGTCTTCAACAGGTGGACTACTGATACCTGGGTGGGGAATGAATGACAGGTGTGGTTCTATTACAGTGATAGCAGATGAGGTACAGAGGGGAGCAAATGGCAAGAGTCTTCATCATCATTATCATCCTCCTCTTCCTCAGCTGACTGGCACATTTTTGTTCTTAAAAGATGCATTTAAGAACCGGCTGCTTCTTGATCAATGTGACCTGCATGACTGCATTATGGAAATGGCAGAGAGGTCGTAGTGAGGATCTGGCATTCACCTGGCATTACCATCGCCTGGCATCACCATGGCCTGGCATCACCACCATCTGGCATCACCCATAACTGGCATCCTCATCATCTGGCATCACAAAAAACCTGGCATCACCACCATCTGGCATCACCACCATCTGGCATCCCCATCATCTGGCATCACCATTACCTGGCATCACCACTACCTGGCATCATCATTACCTGGCATCACCACTACCTGGCATCACCAATACTTGGCATCACCACCATCTGACATCACCAGTTATCAGCATCATCAAACCATTATCTAACTCAGTTTAGGAGCCTAAGATGGTTATCTATTGAAGGAGTCCTGTTCTATGGATATGACAATGTCCTCTTGTACTTTGTGTAAAGGCATATATGGCTGCCTTAACACAGGCAGCCCAATTCTGATATTTTTTCCACCAGTTGGTCTTTTGACCAATCACATCAGATCTTTTCACATCAGACCTTTTTAAGAGCTGATCTGATTGGTCCCAACACCAATTAATGAAAGAAATATCAGAATTGTTCTGCCTCTGTAAATGCCTGTGTAAAGTGTAAGCCAAGTACAGTTGAAGTTGGAAGTTTACATACATCTTAGCCAAATACATTTAAACTCAGTTTTAAACAAATCCTGACATTTAATCCTAGTAAAAATCCTCTGTCTTAGGTCAGTTAGGATCACCACTTTATTTTAAGAATGTGAAATGTCAGAATAATAGTAGAGTGATATATTTCAGCTTTTTTATTTTTCATCACATTCCCAGTGGGTCAGAAGTTTACATACACTCAATTAGTATTTGGTAGCATTGCTTTTAAATTGTTTAACTTGAGTCAAACGTTTCGGGTTGCCTTCCACAAGCTTTCCACAATAATTTGGGTGAATTTTGGCCCAGTCCTCCTGACAGAGCTGGTGTAACTGAGTCAGGTTTGTAGGCCTCCTTGCTCGCACACACTTTTTCAGTTCTGCTCATGTAAGGCGTGCGTACTGGTGGTAGAGAAGTCAGCCGCAGGAGAGCAAAGACTGTGTTACAACGGCGCAGTTTAATGATAAAAATCACTGTGAACAAAAACAATATATACAATGGGACAAAAACCCCAGACACTTACAATAAACAATACCGGACAATGACATGTGGGGAACAGAGGGTTAAATACACAACATGGAATTGAAACCAGGTGTGTGGGAAGACAAGACAAAACAAATGGAAAATGAAAGGTGGATTGGCGATGGCTAGAAGACCGGTGACGTCGACCGCCAAACGTCGCCCGAACAAGGAGAGGGACCATACCCAGTACCCCCCCCCCCCCCCCCCCCCCCCCCCTTGACGGTACCCCCGTGAATGTCCGCGGGTAGCCAACAGGTTATCCAGCCGGATGGACAGGTCCACCAGCTGGTCGAACGTGAAGGTGGTGACTCTGGAGGCCAACTCCCGACGGACGTCCTCGCGCAGACTGCAACGATAATGGTCGATCAGGGCCCTGTCGTTCCATCCCGCGCAGGCAGCCAGGGTCCGAAACTCCAGGGCGAACTCCTGGGCGCTCCTCGTCCCATGCCTCAGATGGAAGATCCATTGGTATATATATTCGGGTTGCCTTCCACAAGCTTTCCACAATAATTTGTGGAAACCCCCGTCGCTCTATCCCCGGCAGGTGGTCGAAGACTGCCCGGAAACGGCAGGTGAAGTCCTCAAACTGGTCCAACGCCACATCTCCCTCTCTCCACACGGCATTGGCCCACTCCAGGGCTTTCCGGGTGAGGCACGAGACGAGGGCAGACACCCTCTCACGGTCCGAATGAGCTGGGTGGACGGTTGCCAGGTATAGGTCCAGTTGTAATAGGAACCCCTGGCAGTTCGCAGCCGTCCCATCATATTCCTGGGGAAGAGAGAGACGAATCCCACTGGGACCAGGAGAAAGAGGGGCGCGTAGTGGAGACCCTGGTTGTGCTGGTGGAGGCGCTGAGAAAACTCCCTGTCTCTGGTGGATCGGCGATGGCTAGAAGACCGGTGACGTCGACTGCCGAACGTCGCCCGAACAAGGAGAGGGACCGACTCACAAATTTTCTATAGCATTGAGGTTAGGGCTTTGTGATGGCCACTCCAATACCTTGACTTTGTTGTCCTTAAGCCATTTTTCCACAACTTTGGAAGTATGCTTGGGGTCATTGTCCATTTGGAAGACCCGTTTGTGACCAAGCTTTAACTTCCTGACTGATGTCTTGAGATGTTGCTTCAATATATCCACATCTTTTTCCTCCCTCATGATGCCATCTATTTTGTGAAGTGCACCAGTCCCTCCTGCAGCAAAGCACCCCCACAACATGATGCTGCCACCCCCATTCTTCATGGTTGGAATGGTGTTCTTCGGCTTGCAAGCATCCCTCTTTTTCCTCCAAACATAACGATGGTCATTATGGCAAAACAGTTCCATTTTTGTTTCATCAGACCAGAGGACATTTCTCCAAAAAGTATGATCTTTGTCCCCATGTGCAGTTGCAAACTGTAATCTGGATTTTTTTATGTCGGTTAAGGAGCAGTGGCTTCTTCCTTGCTGAGCAGCCTTTCAGGTTATGTCGATATAGGACTCGTTTTACTGTGGATATAGATATTTTGCACCTGTTTCCTTCAGCATCTTCACAAGGTCCTTTGCTGTTGTTCTGGGATTGATTCGCACTTTTCGCACCAAAGTACGTTCATCTCTAGGAGACAGAACGCATCTCCTTCCTCAGCGGTATGACGGCTGCGTGGTCCCATGGTGTTTATACTTGCGTACTATTGTTTGTACAGATGAACGTGGTACCACCAGGCGTTTGGAAATTGCTCCCAAGGATGAACCAGACTTGTGGAGGTCTACAATAATTTTTCTGAGGTCTTGGCTGATTTATTTTGATGTTCCCATGATGTCAAGCAAAGAGGCACTGAGTTTGAAGGTAGTCCTTGAAATGCATCCACAGGTACACCTCCAATTGACTCAAATGATGTCAATTAGCCTATCAGAAGCTTCTAAAGCCATGACATAATTTTCTGGAATTTTCCAAGCTGTTTAAAGACACAGTCATCTTAGTGCATGTAAACTTCTGACCCACTGGAATTGTGATACAGTGAATTATAAGTGAAATAATCTGTCTGTAAACAATTGTTGGAAAAAGTACTTGTGTCATGCACAAAGTAGATGTCCTAACCAACTTGCCAAAACTATAGTTTGTTTACAAGAAATTTGTGGAGTGGTTGAAAAACGAGTTTTAATGACTCCAACCTAAGTCTATGTAAACTTCCGACTTCAACTGTAAGCGTACTAGGCTACTGTAGGTCTACTGTGGATCCTAGGATTTCTATGTTTATGTTGGTTAATTGTTGAACATTTTATTTAAGAGGACCATAATGGGAAAACATTTTCTAACTTTTTTATGTCATCCTCGATGATTTTAAATGGATTATCCACATGTGTGGTTGTATTGTGTTTTAAATGGTCAAATCTCTCTCTCTCTCCTCTTCCTCCTCTTCCTTGTCATCATGATGTTCATCATCATACCTATTCAACCAAACACACCTTCCTACTCCTTCTCATTTTTATCAAAACCACCAACACAGCCAAACACATCATCATCACCATCATCACCATCACCATCATCATCATCACCACCATCATTGCTCCCGAGTGGCGCAGCGGTCTAAGGCACTGCATCTCAGTGCAAGAGGCGTCACTACAGTCCCTGGTCGAATCCAGACTGCATCACATCCGGCAGTGATTGGGAGTCCCATAAGGCGGCGTACAATTGGCCCAGCGTCGTCCGGGTTTGGCCGTCATTGTAAATAAGAATTTGTTCCTAACTGACTTGCCTCGGTAAATAAACGTTACATATATATATATATTTTAATTACAAATTAGCATCATCATTGTCGTCAGTATTATCTTTCAAATTCTATAAAATTATACCAATGGCATCATTAAAGCATCATCATCATCATCATCCTCATAATCCGTCTTGTGATCTTCAACAGGAATATAGTTCTCCTCCATGCTTTGAGTAAATACACTGCTGCATATTCTCACACTTCTTTCATTTCTTTGACATTTGAGTGCTTGGTGCTGAAGGCACTGAGAGAGAGAACGAATGCAGAGAGTGATTTCCTGTGAACAGGAACTCACGAATGCCCTGTGAGTGCGTCCCAAATAGTACCCTATTCCTTATACAGCGCACTACATTTGACCAGAGTCCAACGGGTCCTAGTCAAAGGTAGTGCACTATATTGAGAATAGGGTGCCATTTGGTACACACTGCGTCTTTAACAAGGCAATGAAAATGAGCAGCAATCTCCCCTTGTCACCCAGGCTGATAGTAACGCTATAGCTCACTGCAACAATGCTGTAAACTCAGAACCACACACACAGTAAACCAATGGCAATAAACCAGTGCTGAGCCATACAAAATACACAACCATGTCTGAGGTCAAAGTAAGCACTTTCTAAAGTCCCTTCAAAGCCCTGTTCCGTTTCAAATCCCACTAGCTGTCCAATCCGTACGTTCCCTCTCTATAACAACTGATTTCAGGCCTGTTAAAATGCTCATATGGCATCAATAAAGAGTGTTTCGGACTGACATGGATCTTTTAGTGAAAAAATAGCAATCATACACTTCACTTCAGGTGGGCTGTAAGTGTGTGATGAAAGTCTTTGTGTGTGTGTGTACATCTCTATCCACTTACATATGCTTTCACCTATCTCTCTCTCTCTTTCTCTCCCCCTCCCTCCCTCCCATACAATGTGAAGCACATTATAGCAGTTTCCCAGAAAGACTTCGCAACTGCTCCTCAGGCAATCTCGAACAGCAGTCCATCATAACACAGCTCCTTAGACCTTAGCCACCACACACACACACACACACACACACACACACACACACACACACACACACACACACACACACACACACACACACACACACACACACACACACACACACACACACACACACACACACACACACACACACACACACACACACACACACACACACACACAGCCTTTTCTCTGGGACTAACTGAGAAATAGTGGGAGAATGTGTGTGTGTACATTTGCATGCTTGTGCGTGTGTGGGTGCGCAGGTTTGCACAAATGGAGGGGGGCAGATGGTTAAGAGCAAGAAAGTGGGCCAGTAATTGTGTAGAAAGGTAACAAAACAGAGAGGAGGCACTTGCAAGAAAGGGAGAAGGATGATGGGAAAATAGAGATGAAGGGTAGAGAGGAAGGGGATTTAAAAGAGAGAGAAAATAGAAAGAGAGAGAGAGTGTGTGAGAGAGAGAAAATAGAAAGAGAGAGCGTGAGACAGACAGAAAGAGAGAGAGAGCGAAAGAGACAGAAAGAAAGAGAGCGAGAGAGAGAGTGAGAGTGAGAAAGAGAGAAAGAATCAGAGACAGACAGAGAGAAAGAGAGAGTCAGAGAGTGAGAGCGAGAGAGAGTCAGAGAGAGAGAAAAAGAGAGAGACAGACAGACAGACAGACAGACAGACAGACAGACAGACAGAGCGAAAGAGAGAGAGCGAGTGAGAGTCAGAGAGAGGATGAAAAACAGTCAGAGAGAGAGCTAAAGAAAGAGCGAGAGGGTGAGAGAGACAGAAAGACAGAGAGAGTCAGACAGACAGACAGACAGACAGACAGACAGAGACCTACACATAGAGGACCCACGCCAAGAGGACATACATCCAGACCACTGCACCACCAGCCACATCCACACCCCACCCCAACCAATCAATAACCCCCAAACAAACCATGCCCACACCCCATATAGAACCCCTCAGATCAGACCTATGCCAAAGGTGCATCCACAAAGTATTGAGCAAAGGGTCAGAATACTTAAGTAAATGTGATATTTCAGTTTTTTATTTTCATAAATGTGCAGAAATTGTAAAAACCTGTTTTTGCTTTATCATTATGGGGTATTGTGTTAAAATTGATGAGGGAAAAAAGTATTTAATCAATTTTAGAATAAGGTTGCAACGTAACAAAATGCGGAAACTGGTCTGAATACTTTCAGAATACACTGTAAACGCCAAAAATGGACAAGAACTTGACACCCTCAGCAAACAAGGGGACAAACACCTACCTGAAGGTGACAGCGTTCCCTCCCCCATATGCCACCCTAGACAAAACTACGACAACATAACCAAACAAAATGGGTCACAACTCCTGCAGTTCTGTCGGACGCTGGGTATGTACGTTGTTAATGGTAGGCTTCGAGGGGACTCAGTAGGTGGGTACACCTACGGTACGTACAATTATAGCTCATCTGTTTGCAGTAGTACTGTAGAATACTTTATCATTGACGTCAAGCCAAATTCTCTCAGAGCGTTCACAGTCAGCCCACTGATACCCCTGTCAGATCACAGTAAAATCACAGTCTACTTGGACAGAGCAATACTCAATCACGAGACATCAAAGCCAAAGGAACTGAATGATATTAAGAAATGCTATTGATGGATGGAAAGTAATGTGGAAACCTACTAAAAAACAATTAGGCAACAACAAATTCAACCCTTGTTAGACAACTTCTTGGACAAAATGTTTAACTATAATAAAATTAACGTGTAACTTGGCAGTAGATAACCTACAGTAAACAGTATATTTGACCTCTCAGTTTCCCTATCAAATCAAAAAATTGCAAAAACCTAAAAAAGAAATTGAGAAACCTATCCAGCCAAAAACATAGAGACCCAGAAAACCTGAGTCTACACCTTCACTACGGTGAATCACTAAAACAATACAGAAATACACTACGGAAAAAGAAGGAACAACACTTCAGAAATCAGCTCAATGTAATTGAAGAATCCATAGAATCTAGCCACTTTTGGGAAAAGCATTTCACTGTAAGGTCTACACCTGTTGTATTCAGCATTTCACTGTAAGGTCTACACCTGTTGTATTTGGCCCATGTGACTACTATCATTTGGTTTGAAAACGGAGAAATGGAGATGTATGGATAAACCACTTCTCCAATCTTTTTGGCTCTATAACAAAGAACAAACAGCAAAAACATATACATGTTGAAATACAAAATCTTAGAATCAACTATTAAAGATTACCAGAACCCACTGGATTCTCCAATTCCATTGAATGAACTACAGGAGAAAATACAAACCCTCCAACCCAAAAAGGCCTGTGGGGTTGATGGTATCCTGATCAAATATTCAGACCACAAATTCCAATTGGCTATACTTAAACTCTTCAACATCATCCTCAGCTCTGGCACCCCAATATTTGGAACCAAGAACTGATCACCCCAATTCACAAAAGTGGAGACAAATTTGACCGCAATAACTACCGTGGGATATGCGTCAACAGCAACCTTGGGAAAATCCTCTGCATTATCATTAACAGCAGACTCGTACATTTCCTCAGTGAAAACAATGTACTGAGCAAATGTCAAATTGGGTTTTTACCAAATTATCGTACGACAGACCATGTATTCACCCTGCACACCTTAAAAACTTCTTCTTAATAAGGGGGCGCTGTTTTCACTTTGGAAAAAATCGTGCCCAAATTAAACGGCCTCGTACTCTGTTCTAGGTCATACAATATGCATATTATTATTACTATTGAATAGAAACCACTCTGAAGTTTCTAAAACTGTTTGAATTATATCTGTGAGTAAAACAGAACTCATTTGGCAGCAAAATTCCATACAGGAAGTGAAAAATCTGAAAACGAGGCTCTGTGTCAGGGCCTGCCTATTCAACTGGCTTTTATTTATGGATCTGTATGCACTTCATACGCCTTCCATTAGATGTCAACAGGCAGTAGAAGGTTGAATGGGGTGTCTAGCTTGATGTGAGGCCGAATAAGAGCTTTTGGAGTGGCAGGTCTAGTATTTTGTCAGTTTTCGACGGCGCGCAGGGGAACCTCACATTGTCTTCTGAAAAGCGTTCGGTATACACTACGAATTGCTCCGGCTCTCATTTTATTTGATACATATGATAATAACATCATAAAGTAGGATTTTCAACCGAGTTTGACCAGTTTATTAGAAGTTTATTGGGAATTTTGGAATTTTTCGTTCCTTGCGCCAAGGACACGTGCACTCCACAATGCTAGCCAAAGTTGCTAATTCGACAGAAGAAATGGACGTTCTAAAACCAAACAACGATTTATTCTGGACCTAGGACTCCTTGCACAACATTCTGATGGAAGCTCAGCAAAAGTAAGACAAAATTTATGATGTTATTTCGTATTTCTGTGTAATATGTTGACTCCAACACGGCGGAGAATAGGTGAGCGCTGTCTCACAATAATGCATGCTGTATGTTGTGGTAAAGTTATTTTTAAAAATCTAACACAGCGGTTGCATTAAGAACCAGTGTATCTTTCATTTACCATACAACAAGTATTTTTATGTAAAGTTTATGATGAGTTCTTTGGTTAGATTAGGTGAGTGTCCAAAATATCTCCAGACATTCTGGTGAATTGTTGCTACGTATTCACAATGTATAACCACGATTTGCAGCTCTAAATATGCACATTTTCGAACAAAACATAAATGTATTGTATAACATGATGTTATAAGACTGTCATCTGATGAAGTTGTCCAAAGGTTAGTGATTCATTTTATATCTATTGCTGTTTTTTGCGAAAGCTATGTTGGCGGTGAATAAATGCCGTTGTGTGTTTGGCTATTGTGGTAAGCTAATATAATTCTATATTGTGTTTTCGCTGTAAAACACTTAAAAAATCGGAAATATTGGCTGGGTTCACAAGATGTTTATCTTTCATTTGCTGTACACTTTGTATTTTTCATAAATGTTTTATGATGAGTATTTATGTATTTCACGTTCCTCTCTGTACTTATTCTGGCTGCTGTGGTGCTATTTGTGATGGTGGCTGCAATGTAAAACCAGAATTTGTAGCTATAAATATGCACATTTTCAAGCAAAACATAAATGTATTGTATAACATGATGTTATAAGTCTGTCATCTGATGAAGTTGTTCAAGGTTAGTGATTAATTGTATCTCTATTTGTGGGTTTTGTGAAAGCTACCTATGCGGTGGAAACATGGTGAAAACATGCCGTTGTGTGTTTGGCTATTGTGGTGAGCTAATAGAAATACATATTGTGTTTTCGCTGTAAAACATTTTAAAAATCGGAAATGATGGCTGGATTCACAAGATGTTTATCTTTCATTTGCTGTATTACACTTGTGATTTCATGAAATTATATTATATGATATTCCTGTCCCGTTAGGCTAGGCTATGCTAGTCAGCTTTTTTGATGAGGATGCTCCCGGATCCGGGATGGGTATCACTGACACCTTAACTGACAAACAAATAAAACAAAACAAAGGCAAAGTCTTCTCATGCTTTGTTGATTTCAAAAAAGCTTTTGACTCAATTTGGCATGAGGGTCTGCTATACAAATTGATGGAAAGCGGTGTTGGGGGAAAAACATACGACATTATAAAATCCATGTACACAAACAACAAGTGTGCGGTTAAAATTGGCAAAAAACATTCACATTTCTTTCCACAGGGCCGGGGGGTGAGACAGGGATGCAGCTTAGCCCCAAATTCTTCAACATATATATCAACAAATTGGCGAGGGCACTAGAATAGTCTACAGCTCCCAGCCTCACCCTACTATCTGAAGACAAATGTCTACTGTTGGCTGATGGTGTCTCCAATTACCTCATGTGTATTTATACCTGTGTTTCCTGTTTGTCTGTTGCCAGTTTGTCTTGTCAAGTCCTACCAGCGTGCACCTTTTTTTTTTTTTTTTTTTTTTTTTTTGCTTTTCTAGTCATCCAAGTTTTGGCCTTTGTGCCTTTCCTGACCCTGCCTGCTGTCCTGACCCTGCCACTGTGTACTCTCTGTTTAGGGCCAAATAGCAATTTTGTTTACTCCTGTACCTGCCTGACTTTGATTTGGATTATGACTCTTTGCCTGCCTTGACCTACCGATTGCCTGCCACTTGTACTGAAATAAACTCTGAGACTCGTAGTATCTGCCTCCTGTGTCTGGGTCTTAGCCTGAGCCCTGATATATGTATACATCTCTCACATCTCTTGCTCTTCCATTTTAAATTTCTCCTTGTCAGGTGTACAATTACCCTTTCATAACTATGGCTTTGCCCACCACTGTTTCCAAGGTAGTGCTGTAACAATCATTATCTGTCTTGTCCCGTCAAGATCCAAGATGGCGTAGCAGTGCAGACGTGTTTTGTTCGTCCTCTCGTGTACTTTGTACTTTTCGTATTTTTTTGTATATATTTAAATTTTATTTTCAATCTCTTTTCCATTTTAATTCAATTATACCTTCCGGTAACCTGCCTCACCCAATGTGTTATGTAACCGCTTGTAACGTTCGTCTTGTGGTGCATGAACGGACCAAGGCGCAGCGGGTGATGAATACATAACGATTTTATTTAACAGACAGACGAAACACGAAAACACTAGAACAAACTACAAAACAATAAACGAAGGCAACAGACCTGAAACAAACAAACTTACATATAGACGAAGAACGCACGGACAGGAACAGACTACCTAAAACGAACGAACAAACGAAACAGTCCCATGTGGAATACACAGACACAGGAACAATCACCCACAAACAAACAGTGAGAACAACCTACCTTAACATGGCTCTCAATCAGAGGAAACGCCAAACACCTGCCTCCAATTGAGAGCCATACCAGGCAACCCATTAACCCAACATAGAAAACAAATAACATAGACTACCCACCCCAACTCACGCCCTGACCAATAAAACACATACCAAACAACAGAAAACAGGTCAGGAACGTGACACCGCTATTATTTTTTATTTTTAGACCTTATAGCAAGAACCACCTAGCCATCAGAAGCTAACCAGCTAATTAGCTAAAAGCTATTTAGTCATTGTTAGCCACTGCTAGCGGCCTTTACCTTCTGCACAGATACCAGACCCTTTTTTTTGCCTGGATAATACTCACCAGCCTACCAGTATCGGACTGTCTCTCCACTACAACGCCGGATTCCTGCCGTAATCCCTGAACCATTACTCCTGATCTTCACAGCTAGCTAGCACCCACCGAGTTACCCAGTACCAAAGCTATCCCTGAGGCCCACCTCCCGGCCTACTCAGTTGTTCACCCGGACTCCACCCAAACACGGCTAGAACCCAGTACTCCACCGGATCCTTGCCGTAAACTCTGGACCTTGGCACCAGATCACCGCTGCTACCGAGTAGCTATAGTGGCCCCGAAGCTAGCACCAGTTAGCCGTGAGCCAGGCGCATCTCCCGGCTAGCAAACTAAATTACTACAACTACAATACCTCTTTCGCCATCTGGCCTGGATCCTTTGTCGACACGGCGCCCCACCGCACCACCACGACTGGTCTGCCGGCGAATACTCCATCCGCTGTGCCTTCAACCGGCCTCCGTCGGACGTCGGAGCAGATGCTTCTACTAGCCCCGGGCTACTAACTTTAAACTCCGTGTCGCCCGCATGCTTGCGTAGTAGCGACTACTCCACGGCTTCCCTGTTCCATCTATCACTGCCCCCTGGACCCTATGATCACTTGGCTACATAGCTGATGTCTGCTGGACTGTCCATTAATCACGGTACTCCATTCTGTTAATCTTTTGATTATCTGTCGGCCCCAGCCGCAAACTCAGACCCTGTGTGTAGTTAACCGACCCTCTCTGCCCAGTCATCGCCATTTTACCTGTTGTTGTTGTTGTTGTTTTAGCTGATTAGCGGTTGTTGTCTCACCCGTTGTTGTCTTAGCTAGCTCTCCCAATCAACACCTGTGATTACTTTATGCCTCGCTGTATGTCTCTCTCAAATGTCAATATGCCTTGTATACTGTTGTTTAGGTTAGTCATCATTGTTTTAGTTTACAATGGAGACCCTAGTCCACTCATCATACCTCTGATACCTCCTTTGTCCCACCTCCCACACATGCGGTGACCTCACCCATTATAACCAGCATGTCCAGAGATACAATCTCTCTTATCATCACTCAGTGCCTGGGCTTACCTCCGCTGTACCCGCACCCCACCATACCCCTGTCTGCACATTATGCCCTGAATATATTCTACCACGCCCAGAAATCTGCTCCTTTTATTCTTTGTCCCCAACACTCTAGGTGACCAGTTTTGATAGCCTTCAGCTGTACCCTCATCCTACTCCTCCTTTGTTCCTCGGGTGATGTGGAGGTAAACCCAGGCCCTGCATGTCCCCAGGCACCCTCATTTGTTGACTTCTGTGATCGAAAAAGCCTTGGTTTCTTGTCAATATGCATGTCAATATCAGAAGCATCCTCCCTAAGTTTGTTTTTCTCACTGCTTTAGCACACTCCGCCAACTTGATGTCCTTGCCGTGTCTGAATCCTGGCTTAGGAAAACCCCCAAAAATTCTGAGATTTCCATACCCAACTACAACATTTTCCGTCAAGATAGAACTGCCAAAGGGGGAGGAGTTGCAATCTACTGCAGAGATAGCCTGCAAAGTTCTGTCATACTTTCCAGGTCCATACCCAAACAGTTCGAACTTCTAATTAAAAAAATGAATCTCTCCAGAAATAAGTCTCTCACTGTTGCCGCCTGCTATCGACCCCCCTATGCTCCCAGCTGTGCCCTGGACACCATTTGTGAATTGATCATCCCCCATCTAGCTTCAGAGTTCGTTTTGTTAGGTGACCTAAACTGGGATATGCTTAACACCCTGGCAGTCCTACAATCTAAGCTAGATGCCCTCAATCTCACACAAATCATCAAGGAACCCACCAGGTACAACCCTAAATCCGTAAACATGGGCACCATCATAGTCATTATCCTGACCAACCTGCCCTCCAAATACACCTCTGCTGTTTTCAATCATGATCTCAGCGATCACTGCCTCATTGCCTGTATCCGCTATGGGTCCACGGTCAAACGACCATTCCTCATCACTGTCAAACGCTCCCTAAAACACTTCTGGGAGCAGGCCTTTCTAATCGACCTGGCCCGAGTATCCTGGAAGGATATTGACCTCATCCCGTCAGTCGAGGATGCCTGGTCATTCTTTAAAAGTAATTTCCTCACCATCTTAGATAAGCATGCCCCGTTCAAAAGATGCAGAACTAAGAACAGATATGGCCCTTGGTTCACTCCAGACCTAACTGCCCTTGACCAGCACAAAAACATCCTGTGGCGGACTGCAATAGCATCAAATAGTCCCCGCGATATGCAACTGTTCAGGGAAGTCAGGAACCAATACACGCAGTCAGTCAGGAAAGCCAAGGCTAGCTTTTTCAAACAGAAATTTGCATCCTGTAGCTCTAACTCCAAAAAGTTTTGGGACACTGCAAAGTCCATAGAGAACAAGAGCACCTCCTCCCAGCTGCCCACTGCACTGAGGCTAGTTAACACGGTCACCACCGATAAATCCATGATAATCAAAAATTTCAATAAGCATTTCTCAACGGCTGGCCATGTCTTCCTCCTGGCTACTCCAGCCCCGGCCAACAGCCCCCCACCCCCCCCCCCCCGCAGCTACTCGCCCAAGCCTCCCCAGCTTCTCCTTCACCCAAATCCAGATAGCAGATGTTATGAAAGGGCTGCAAAACCTGGACCCGTACAAATCAGCTGGGCTAGACAATCTGGACCCTCTCTTTCTTAAACTATCCGCAGCCATTGTCGCAACCCCTATTACCAGCCTGTTCAACCTCTCTTTCGTATCGTCCGAGATCCCTAAAGATTGGAAAGCTGCCCCGGTCATCCCCCTCTTCCAAGGGGGTGACACTCTAGACCCAAACTGTTACAGACCTATATCCATCCTGCCTTGCCTATCTAAAGTCTTCGAAAGCCAAGTTAATAAACAGATTACTGACCATTTCAAATCCCACCGTACCTTCTCCGCTGTGCAATCCAGTTTCCGAGCCGGTCACGGGTGCACCTCAGCCACGCTCAAGGTACTAAACGATATCATAACCGCCATCGATAAAAGACAGTACTGTGTAGCCGTCTTCATTGACCTGGCCAAGGCTTTCGACTCTGTCAATCACCGTATTCTTATCGGCAGACTCAATAGCCTTGGTTTTTCTAATGACTGCTTTGCCTGGTTCACCAACTACTTTGCAGACAGAGTTCAGTGTGTCAAATCGGAGGGCATGTTGTCTGGACCTCTGGCAGTCTCTATAGTGGTACCACAGGGTTCAATTCTTGGGCTGACTCTTTTCTCTGTATATATCAATGATGTCGCTCTTGCTGCGGGCGATTCCCTGATCCACCTCTACGCAGACGACACCATTCTGTATACTTCTCGCCCTTCCTTGGACACTGTGCTAACTAACCTCCAAACGAGCTTCAATGCCATACAACACTCCTTCCATGGCCTCCAACTGCTCTTAAACACCAGTAAAACCAAATGCATGCTTTTCAACCGTTCGCTGCCCGCACTCGCCCGCCCGACTAACATCACCACCCTGGACGGTTCCGACCTAGAATATGTGGACAACTATAAATACCTAGGTGTCTGGTTAGACTGTAAACTCTCCTTCCAGACTCATATTAAACATCTCCAATCCAAAATCAAATCGAGAATCGGCTTCCTATTTCGCAACAAAGCATCCTTCACGCCGCCAAACTTACCCTAGTAAAACTGACTATCCTACCGATCCTCGACTTCGGCGATGTCATCTACAAAATAGCTTCCAATACTCTATTCAGCAAACTGAATGCAGTCTATCACAGTGCCATCTGTTTTGTTACCAAATCACCTTATACCACCCACCACTGTGACATGTATGCCCTAGTCGGCTGGCCCTCGCTACATATTCGTCGCCAGACCCACTAGCTCCAGGTCATCTATAAGTTTATGCTAGGTCAAGCCCCGCCTTATCTCAGCTCACTGGTCACGATAACAACACCCACCCGTAGCACACGTTCCAGCAGGTATATTTCTGTAACGGTCGTCTTGTGGTGAATGAGCGGACCAAGGCGCAGCGGGTGATGAATACATAATGAATTTAATAAAGAAAAGAATAACGATGACGAAGCACACTTTAGAAATTACAAAATAACCAAAACAGACCTGAACATGAGAACTACATGAAACGAAGAACGCACGAACAGGAAAAACGAATGCACGAACGAGACAGTACCGTGTGGTGCAACAAAACACAGACACAGCGACAATCACCCACAAACAAACAGTGAGAACAGCCTACCTTAATATGGTTCTCAATCAGAGGAAACGTCAAACACCTGCCTCTAATTGAGAACCATATCAGGCAACACATTTAACCCAACATAGAAACACATAACATAGAATGCCCACCCCAACTCACGCCCTGACCAACTAAACACATACATAAACAATGGAAAACAGGCACAGCGAATCCAGATAGCAGAAACGTGACAATTTCACTTATCATCCCCAAAGCCAACACCTGATTTGGCTGCCTTTCCTTCCAGTTCTCTGCTGCCAGTGACTGGAACGAATTGCAAAAATCGCTGAAGTTGGAGAATTTTATTTCCCTCACCAACTTTAAACATCAGCTATCTGAACAGCTAACCCATCGCTACAGCTGTACATAGTCCATCTGTAAATAGCCCACCCAATCTACCTACCTGATCCCCATACTGTTTTTATTTGATTTACATTTCTGCTCTTTTGCACACCAGTATCTCTACTTACACATCATCTGCTATTTATCACTCCAGTGTTAATCTGCTAATTGTAATTATTCGCTCCTATGGCCTACTTATTGCCTACCTCCTCATGCCTTTTGCACACACTGTATATAGACTTTATTTTTTTTCTACTGTGTCATTGACTTGTTTATTGTGTTATTGGCTTGTTTATTGTTTACTCCATGTGTAACTGTGTTGTTGTCTGTGTCATACTGCTTTGCTTTATCTTGGCCAGGTCGCAGTTGTAAATGAGAACTTGTTCTCAACTAGCCTACCTGGTTTTAAATAAAGGTGAAATATTTTTTTTTAATTATCTCTCTCCCTCCAGCCACACCCCCAGCTCCACGACCAAATCAGAGAAGGCCACCCTCCCACTGATTCCAAAAAATATTTGTTTTGTATTAGCCACAGAAGATTAAGACAATAATGAGAAACCATGCTGCGAACTGTGTAACTGGGGCATTCACATATTAACCATCCCTCTAGTGCTGCTGAAGACGGAATTCATAAGAGTCATAATCATCCCAGCAATAAAGTATTAATAAAGAGATGAACTGCCAATGGCCTCAGTGAAACGATGACACCATAACCACTAGAAACTCTTGGAAGACAATGGAATTAAATAAAATAAAAAAGTTTTTTATTGTTAAGTCTCTTATACTTTTAACAATAAAGAAGCTTTTAAAATTTAATTCTGTAGTCTTCCAAGAGTGTCTGAATCTCCTCTCTCCTTCAGTTTGCTCCAAAATTCCTGCACGTTGGTTGGAGAGCGAGGTAGAGGCAGGGATCCCTTCCATTTTTACCATAACCATTAGAAGCATTATAGGATTATAATATATAATAATTATAACAGCACTTTGATCTTCTGAGCTTCATAGTGTTGGATAGAAGTCATTGTTGTATAGAGCAAATTAGGAATTTGACGTGGTTAACCGGAGTCAATATACTCTTAGAGGTACTATCCAGAACCTAAAAGGGTTCATCTGTCAGAGCTACTAGGAGTAATGGGTGGATGGAGTCAAGCGCAGAGAGCAGGTTTAACGAACGTGGATTTATTTTCCAACCCCCAGGAAAACGATCATGCCCTAAACACACAGGTGCATGAAAAAGATAAGTCCAAAACACCGGACTAAACTGTTCCGAGAAAATACCACAATCCACTTCACAATCCAACACCAACATAACAGAAAACAAGCCCGCACAACAGCCAGCGGGTTACCTGCCCTTAAATAGCCTACCCACCAAACTAAACTCAAAACAGGTGCACCCAATCAGCCCAAACTAACAGAAACAAAACAGAAAGGAATCGATGGCAGCTAGTAGGCCGGTAACGACGACCGCCGAGCGCCGCCCGAACAGGAAGAGGCACCATCCTCGGCGGGATTCGTGACAGTACCCCCCCTCTGACGCGCGGCTCCCGCAGCGCGCCGACCCCGGCCTCAAGGACGACCCGGAGGGCGAGGCGCAGGATAATCCGGGTGGCGACGGTGGAAATCAGCCAAGAGGGAAGGATCTAAAATGTCTCTCCCCGGTACCCAGCACCTCTCCTCCGGACCGTACCCCTCCCAGTCAACGAGGTACTGCAGGCCCCTCACCCGGCGTCTCGAGTCCAGAATAGCTCGAACAGCGTACGTCGGGGACCCCTCGATATCCAGAGGGGGCGGAGGGACCTCCGGTACCTCACCTTCCTGAAGGGGACCAGCTACCACCGGCCTGAGGAGAGACACATGAAACGAGGGGTTAATGCGATAGTAAGAAGGGAGTTGCAATCTATAACACACCTCGTTTATTCTCCTCAGGACTTTAAATGGACCCACACACTGCGGCCCCAGCTTCCGGCAGGGCAGGCGGAGGGGCAGGTTTCGGGTCGAGAGCCAGACCCTGTCCCCTGGTGCGAACACAGGGGCCTCACTGCGGTGGCGGTCAGCGCTCCTCTTCTGCCGCTCACTGGCCTGCCTGAGAGGCCTGGACTGCCCGCCAGGTCTCTCTAGAGCGCTGTACCCACTCCTCCACCGCAGGAGCTTCGGTCTGGCTCTGATGCCACGGAGCCAGGACCGGCTGGTACCCCAATACGCATTCAAATGGCGACATGTTAGTTGAGGAGTGGCGGAGTGAGTTCTGGGCCAACTCTGCCCACGGGACGTACCTTGCCCACTCTCCTGGCCGGTCCTGGCAATACGACCTCAGAAACGTACCCACCTCCTGGTTCACTCTTTCCACCTGCCCATTACTTTCGGGGTGATACCCAGAGGTAAGGCTGACCGAGACCCCCAGACGCTCCATAAACGCCCTCCATACCCGGGACGTGAACTGGGGACCTCGATCAGATACGATGTCCTCCGGCACCCCGTAGTGCCGGAAGACATGGGTAAATAGAGTCTCCGCAGTCTGTAGGGCCGTAGGGAGACCAGGCAATGGAAGGAGACGACAGGACTTAGAAAACCTATCCACAACGACCAAAACGGTAGTGTTCCCCTGGGAAGGGGGAAGATCAGTCAGGAAATCTACCGATAAATGAGACCATGGCCGTTGTGGAACCGGGAGGGGTTGTAACTTCCCTCTCGGCAGGTGCCTAGGAGCCTTACTCTGTGCGCATACCGAGCAGGAAGAGACATAGAGTCTCACGTCCTTAGCCAAGGTGGGCCACCAGTATTTCCCCCTAAAACACCCTAAAACCCTGCACTGTCCTCTCAATGACCCGAAGAAGGTAGTGTATGAGCCCACCGAATCAATCGATCACGAACACCAAGCGGTACGTACCTAAGGCCAGTCGGACACTGGGACGGCACAGGTTCTACCCTCAACGCCCGCTCGATGTCCGCGTCCACCTCCCATACCACCGGGGCCACCAGACACGAGGCTGGAAGGATGGGAGTCGGATCGATGGGCCGGTCATCCGTGTCATAGAGACGAGACAGCGCGTCGGCCTTAGTGTTGAGGGAACCTGGTCGGTAAGAGATCGTAAATCTAAAACGAGTAAAGAACATGGCCCACCTAGCTTGACGCGGATTCAGTCTCTTCGCCTCTCGGATATACTCCAGATTGCGGTGGTCAGTCCAGATGAGAAAAGGGTATTTAGCCCCCTCAAGCCAGTGTCTCCACACCTTCAGGGCTTTTACCATAGCTAGTAACTCCCGGTCCCCCACATCATAGTTCCGCTCCGCCGGCTCCAGCTTCTTAGAAAAGAAAGCACAGGGACGGAGTTTCGGTGGTGTGCCCGAGCGCTGTGATAGCACGGCTCCAACACCAGCCTCGGACGCATCCACCTCCAGTATGAACGCTAACGAAGGGTCCGGATGCGCCAACACGGGAGCCTAAGTAAACCTTGCCTTCAACTGGCTGAAGGCTCCATCTGCCTCGGCCGACCACCGTAGACGCACCGCCCCCCCCTTCAGCAGTGAGGTAATGGGTGCCGCCACTTGACCAAAACCACGGATAAACCTCCGGTAGTAATTGGCAAACCCTAAAAACCGCTGCACCTCCTTTACCGTGGTTGGAGTCGGCCAATTACGCACGGCTTTTTCGCGGTCACACTCCATCATCACCCCCGAGGTGGAAATGCGATAACCCAGGAAGGAAACGGCTGGTTTGGAGAACACACATTTCTCAGCCTTGACGTACAGGTCATGCTCCAGCAGTCGCCCAAGCACCCTGCGCACCAGGGAGACATGCGCGGCGCGTGTGGCAGAATAGATCAAGATGTCATCAATATATACTACCACACCCTGCCCCTGCAAGTCCCTGAGAATCTCATCTACAAAGGATTGGAAGACGGCTGGAGCATTCTTTAACCCATACGGCATGACGAGGTACTCATAGTGGCCTGATGTGGTACTAAACGCTGTTTTCCACTCGTCTCCTCCCCGAATACGCACCAGATTATACGCGCTCCTGAGGTCCAGTTTTGTGAAAAAACGCGCTCTGTGGAATGATTCCATCGCCGTAGTGATGAGAGGTAGTGGATAACTAAATCCCACTGTGATTGAATTTAGACCTCGATAATCAATACACGGACGCAGTCCTCCCTCCTTTTTTCTCACAAAAAAGAAACTCGAGGAGGCGGGAGACATGGAGGGCCGAATGAACCCTTGTCCCAGAGCTTCCGTGACATATGTCTCCATAGCCAACGTCTCCTCCTGTGACAATGGGTACATGTGACTCCTGGGAAGTGCAGCGTTCTCCTGGAGGTTTATCACGCAATCCCACCGTCGATGAGGTGGTAATTTAGTCGCTTCTTTCTTACTAAAAGCGATAGCCAAATCGGCATATTCTGGGGGAATGCGCACAGTGGAAACCTGGTCTGGACTCTCCACCGATGTGGCACCGATGGAAACTCCCACACACCTACCTGAACACTCATCTGACCACCCCTGAAGAGCTCCCTGTCCCCAGGAAATGAGGGGATTGTGAATAGCTAGCCAGGGAACCCCCAACACCACTGGAAACCCAGGTGAATCAATAAGGTAAAAACTGATCTGCTCCCTATGATCCCCCTGGGTTACCATGTCCAGCGGAATCGTGGCCTCCCTGACCAGTCCTGACCCTAACGGTCGGCTATCTAGGGAGTGCACGGGAAAAGGTGGGTCTATCTGCACCAGCGGAATAACCAATTTACGGGCGAGTCCGCGATCCATAAAACTCCCAGCTGCGCCTGAATCGACTAGCGCCTTATGCTGAAGAGAGGGGAAAAACGCAGGGAAAAAAATAACCAAAAACATGTGACCAACAGGGAGCTCTGGGTGAGTCTTGTGCCTACTCACCTGAGGTGGCCGAGGAGTATTCCGCCTGCCATCCCGACTCCCAGATGGACTCCTCCAGCACCGGTCCGAAGTGTGTCCTCTCCGGCCACAGTAGGTGCAAGAGGAGCCACCTCCTCCGGTCCCCCTAGATGCAGCTCCTCCCAACTCCATCGGAGTTGGAGCGGGAGGGCTGGGAGGTGGAATGGACAGGACCCCCTCTGAACGCCCGCGGGCAGCTAGCAAGTTATCTAGTCGGATCGACATGTCTATCAGTTCATCGAGGGAGAGTGTGGTGTCCCGACAAGCTAGCTCCCGACGGACGTCCTCCTGGAGGCTGCAACGGTAATGGTCTATTAAGGCCCTGTCATTCCACCCCGCACCAGCAGCCAAGGTCCGGAACTCTAAAGCGAACTCCTGGGCGCTCCTCGTCTCCTGTCTGAGGTGGAACAGACGCTCACCCGCCGCTCGGCCCTCTGGTGGGTGGTCGAACACAGCCCGAAACAGGCGGGTGAACTCCGCGTAATGGTCCAGAACCGAGTCTGGACTGTTCCATACTGCGTTGGCCCAGTCCAGGGCCCTCCCTGACAAACAGGAGACAAGGAGGCTTACACTCTCTTCACCCGAGGGAGTCGGACGCACGGTAGCCAGGTAAAGCTCAAGCTGGAGCAGAAATCCCTGGCAACCAGCCGCTGCTCAATCGTACACCCTCGGGGGGGGGTGAGACGCAATGTGCTGGTCCCAGCCGATGACCCTGTAGGAGTGGGTTGTGTCGTCTGCAGGGGAGCTGATGGAGGCGTCGGGAGACCACTCCTCTCCCATCGCTCCATCCTCTCCATCATCTAGTCCATCGCTGACCCGATACGATGAAGTACAGCTGTATGATGATGGACACGCTCCTCCATAGTTGGGAGAGGGGTGGTCGCTGCTCCTGCTGACTCCATATGTGGTGCGGGCTTCTGTCAGAGCTACTAGGAGTAATGGGTGGATGGAGTCAAGCGCAGAGAGCAGGTTTAACGAACGTGGATTTATTTTCCAACACACAGGAAAACGATCATGCCCTAAACACACGGGCGCATGAAAAAGATAAGTCCAAAACACCGGACTAAACTGTTCCGAGAAAATACCACAATCCACTTCACAATCCAACACCAACATAACAGAAAACAAGCCCGCACAACAGCCAGCGGGCTACCTGCCCTTAAATAGCCTACCCCCCAAACTAAACTCAAAACAGGTGCACCCAATCAGCCCAAACTAACAGAAACAAAACAGAAAGGAATCGATGGCAGCTAGTAGGCCGGTAACGACGACCGCCGAGCGCCGCCCGAACAGGAAGAGGCACCATCCTCGGCGGGATTCGTGACATCTTCGACTGTCTCGATAGGAGAACCCTTTGAAGAACCCTTTTTAGTTCCATGTAGAACCCTTTCCACAGAGGGTTCTACATGGAATACAAAAGGGTTCTACCTGGAACCGAAAAGGGTTCTCATATGGGGACAGCTGAAGAATCCTTTTGGAACCCTTTGTTCCAAGAGTGTTCTATAGGATCTTCCTCTGTGTCTCCATTCTCCATGAGATGCATCTGGGATAGATGCACCTGACTCCTATCCCTGCTTTAGTACTGGGTTACAGAGAATGGAAATTGAGAATACAAATATTGTACTACTTATGCAGAGAGAGACTGAGAGAGAGAGAGAGAGAGAGAGAGAGAGGGTCCTGTGATGAGAAGATGGTAAAGGAAGAGAAAGGAGAAACAGAAACGAAAACAACAGAGGGTCAAAGAGAAGAGAGTGAACATCGAGAAACTGAATGAGAATGAGAGAGAGAGAAAAGCGGGATAATAAGAGAGAAAGAGAAAGGGAGAGTCAGCACAGGGACCCCTTGTCTCATTCTGGTGAAATATGGCCTACAGCCTTAGCAGGGACATCACTCCGAACACTCGACAATTACCCTGCGTGGCTGGGCTCCCCTGGCATTGCCCCCACCGGCCCCGGTGCCTGCATGCTCAAACCAGTGTCCTCTGGGACACCATGGTATTTTCACTAATAGAGTCTGGAACCAAGCAGTGCTTACGCCCGGAGCACTTGAGCACCCTGTCATTCTCCCTCTCTCCCTCTCTCCCTTTCTCTCCCTCTCTCCCTTTCTCTCCCTCTCTCCATCTCTCCTTCTCTCTCTCGATCTCTGTCTCTTTGTCTTGTCAACATTTCTATCCATTTCTTTCTTTGATGAACTCTCTCTCGATCTCACCTTTACCATTCCCTCTCTCACTCTTTTATTATTTACTCTTGTATTATTTACTCTCTCGTTGTCTATGTATTTTCTCCCCCATTTCTCTCTCCCTCTCTCTTTCTCTTGTGTTCGCTCTTTTCATTGTCTTCATGTATCTTCTCCCTTTTTTTCTCTCTCTCTCACCATCCTGACCCAGTCTCAATTAGTCACAGCGCGATTCCATTGTTGATTTCCTGCTGTCATATGATGTTATAAAGAATCACACAGGTTGTTCCTGTTATTCTCTGTGATGAGTGATTGATTATGCGTTAATGTATGTGTGTATGTGTCCAATATATTAGTTCAATTTGATTCGATTTAGTGGACCCAAAGTAAAAGAGAGACCTATCTGACCAGTGACTGACTCTTCCTGATCCCTTTAAGGAAACTAACCCACACAACCAACCAAACTCCCCAGTCACAGAGAGCAACGTTTCAAATTGGGTAACATCATTCAATTGCTGAAATTGTTCTAATTTGCTAAATATCTGCAGTTTGCCATACAACTATTCTCAACGGAACCATGGATACCTGCTCGTCGAACATCTCATTCCAAAATCATGGTCATTAATATGGAGTTGGTCCCCCCTTTGCAGCTATAAATGCCTCCACTCTTCTGGGAAAGCTTTCCACTGTGTTGGAACATTGCTGCGGGGACTTTCTTCCATTCAGGCACAAGGACATTTGTGAGGTCGGCACTGATGTTGGTCGATTAAGCCTGGCTCACAGTCGGCGTTCCAATTCATCCCGAAGGTGTTCGATGAGGTTGAGATCAGGGCTCTGTGCAGACCAGTCAAGTTCTTCCACAACGATTTCGACAAACCATTTCTGTATGGACCTCGCTTTGTGCACGGGGGCATTGTCCTGCTGAAACAGGAAAAGACCTTCCCCAAACTGTTGCCACAAAGTTGGAAGCACAGAATCGTCTAGAATGTCATTGTATGCTGTAGCGTTAAGATTTCCCATCACTGGAACTAAGGGGTCTAGCCCGAACCATCAAAAACAGCCCCAGACCATTATCCTCCTCCACCAATCTTTACATCTGGCACTATGCATTGAGGCAGGTAGCGTTCTCCTGGCACCCGCCAAACCCAGATTCGTCCGTCGGACTGCCAGATGGTGAAGCGTGATTCATCACTCCAGAGAACGCATTTCCACTGCTCCAGAGTCCAATGGCGTCGAGCTTTACACCACTCCAGCCGATGCTGCTCGGCCATGGAAACCCATTTTATGAAGCTCCCGATTAACAGTTCTTGTGCTGACGTTGCTTCCAGATGCAGTTTGTAACTCGGCAGTGAGTTTTGCAACCGAGGACAGACGATTTTTGCTCGCTACGCCTTTCAGCACTCGGGGGTCCCATTCTGGGAGCTGGTGTGGCCTATCACTTCGCGGCTGAGCCGTTGTTGCTCCTAGACGTTTCCACATCACAATAACAACACTTACCGGGGCAGCTCTAGCAGGCCAGAAATTTCATGAACTGACTTGTTGGAATGGTGGCATCCTATGACGGTGCCACATTGAAAGTCACTGAGCTTTCCAGTAAGGCCATTCTACTGCCAATGTTTGTCTATGGAGAATGCATGGCTGTGTGCTCCATTTCATACACCTGTCAGTAACGGGTGTGGCTGAAATAGCCGGATCCACTAATTTGAAGGGGTGTCCACATACTTTTGTATATATAGTGTATTATTATACTAGAACAGTAAAGGGTCTAATGGCACAATGTGATGGAACTGTTTCCCTTGTGCTGTATATGAAATCAATAGACAGAAACACATGCAGGAAAACCACCAGTTCCTCTGTGTTATAAAGTAATCAATGCTATCCATTCTTTTCAAATGACACTTGTGTCTCAGCCCAGGTACTGTAAATACAATACCATTTTATTAGATATTACCAATCAATCAAGAGACACTGCTTTAAAATAGCTATAAACTCGGTGGTTCGAGCCCAAGATGCTGATTGGCCGAAAGCCGTGGTGTATCAGACCGTATTTATTTTTACTCTTCGAATTACATTGATAACCAGTTTATAATAGCAATAAGGCACCTCTGGGGTTTGTGGTATATGGCCAAAATATCACGGCTAAGGGCTATATCCATGCATTCCGCTTTGCATTGTGCGTATGAACAGCCCTTAGCTGTGGTATATTGGCCACAGAGGGTAGTGCGTACGGCCCAGTACATCTGCTGCCTGCCGTCCAGGACCTCTACACAAGGCGGTATCAGAGGAAGGCCCTAAAAATTGTCAAAGACTCCAGCCACCCCAGTCATAGACTGTTCTCTATGCTACCGCATGACAAGCGGTACTGGAGCGCCAAGTCTAGGATTGCTTTAGATATTGATCCCATAACAAATGTGAGATGGAATGTGCTTGGCAGATACATTGGCTAGATACAGTACTGTATTAAAACAAAATCTAGTCCTTGCAAATGTAAAGGTTTTAATATGTCTTCGTCAGTGATTTGGCAAAAAAAACTCACCCATGCTTTCTAAAACATTTAATGACAATACACCACCCAGCATCACAGGGATTTCAACCAATCAGAAAACTCACCACGCTGACTTTGAAGGCATAGAGGAGGTCAAAGGGCAGCGCGGCGACCAGGTCAATGATGAACCACGTGGTCATGTAGTGGATGCAGATCAACCGTGCACTGAAAATCACCTGACCAGACTTACTCACGTACGTGGTACGGAAACTGAACACAATGTCTGGGAGGAAAAGAGGGAGAGAGAGCGAGATAGAGGGAGGGAGAGAGAGAGAGAGAGAGATAGATGGAGGGAGAGAGAGAGAGATATAGAGGGAGGGAGAGAGAGAGATAGATGGAGAGGGAAGGAGGGAGGGAGAGAGAGAGATAGATGGACAGAGGGAGAGAGTGGTGGGTGTAAGGTTACAGATCCATGATTTACTATCAGATAATGTAATAAGTACTGTTTCGGTTTCTCTATCCATTTCGAGGTTGGTTAGCATGTTAGTTCAAACACACTGATTGGAGACACCTCGTTAGTGAGGATATGTTTCACCTGAGCTGGCCCAACTGGCATTTAAGACATACTGGCCCAGTATATCAGGAAGAGGCAACGTTGGGAGAGCTACACCTCCTGTTAGTGCTTCCACTTTAGTTAGCCAAAAATACATCTGAGTTTTATTTGTTTTGATTCATATTCATTTTACTCCCTATCCTAAATCGGAGCGAGTTGATTTCCTTTAGTTTTTCCTCTGATGCAAATGTATTGGGCTTTAAGAACCCCTTATCAGTTACTTTCCAACTTTCATGGGTGTCTTTCAACCAATTATGAACCCCTTTCTGTTTTGTCTTTGTTGTCGAAGTGACTTTTTATTAGTTCCCTTTTCTGTGAGCGGTGACATTTTGAGTTTGTCCTTCGGGAACGTAACAGTACACACAAATACACTATCAGTGTTACTGAAGTTACTGAGCTGCTGGACAACAAACTAAACACACTGTCCATAACCTTAACCCTTTCCCTGACCCTAACACTGTCCCTAACCATAACCCTAACCTTAACCCTTTCCCTGACCCTAACACTGTCCCTAACCATAACCCTAACCGTAACCCTTTCCCTGACCCTAACACTGTCCCTAACCATAACCCTAACCATAACCCTTTCCCTGACCCTAACACTGTCCCTAACCAAAGCCTAACCCTAACCATAGTCTAACCTTAGCCGTAACCCTAAGCCTAACCCCAACCCAACCATAAGCCTAACCCCATGCCACGTAACCCCCCTCCCATACACACATATGACCCTCCCTTATACCTATAATAAAGAGTATCTCCACAGCGATGTCGCTGACTGTAGTGCTCCTGGTGAGGTCATCATCTCCGATGAAGCAGACGTTGTAGGGCACTGTCACGGCAACGTAGAAGGTGGCCAGCAGGATCAGCCAATCCCAACCCGCCTTGAAGGTGCTGAAGTGAAGCAAGATAAACTTGGACTTCTTGGCGTCCGCCACCTTGTACTCCGGCAGAGCAGGGGGGTCCCCAAACACATTCTGATTGGATGAAAGGAGAGGGTAACACATTCTGATTGGATGAAAATAGAGGGTAACACATTCTGATTGGATGAAAATAGAGGGTAACATATTCTGATTGGGTGAAAGTAGAGGGGAAGACATTCTGATTGGATGAAAGGAGATGGAAGTAGAAAGGGGGTCCATAATACATTTGGGATGCAAAGAAAACTGTCTGAGTAAAGCATATGTTTGTTGGCGAGTTAAGGTTGTTATCAAAAACATGTTTCTTAATCAAAGGAAATAGGAAGAATATCTAAAAGACAGATCTGTAAAAAAGGAAATCTGCAGTTCAAACAAAAACAAAGTGGTCAACCCGCTAATGTTTTGGTTAACAGCTAAGGGATGGGGCTGGAGAAATGTAACTATTCATAGACAGACCTATGGATACAAGAACTGACCATGCATCAGATCAAAATGACAGTTTGAATCATGTTTCGAAGCTACACATAGTTAATTTTACAGACAATGGAATAAAACAAGCTTATATTTGGGGTTTTAATGTGATACATGGTACGACACTTGAACTAAGCACATGAGGGATTTATAAGTTATATTCTTCAATAATCAAGGGCTATACGGTATATCATATATTCAAAAGTCAAAAAATGTATGTAGAAATTGCAGAAAGCCATTTGACTAGATGTTCAAGAGTCTCACTGCTTGGGGGTGGAAGCTGTTTAGAAGCCTTTTGGATCTAGACTTGGTGCTCCGGTACCGCTTGCCATGTGGTTGCAGAGAGAACAGTCTATGACTAGGGTGGCTGGAGTCTTCGACAAATTTTAGGGCCTTCCTCTGACACCGCCTGGTACAGAGGTCCTGGATGGCAGGAAGCTTGGCCCCAGTGATGTATTGGGTCGTATGCACTACCCTCTGTAGTGCCTTGCGGTCGGAGGCCGAACAGTTACCATACCAGGCAGTGATGCAACCAGTCAGGATGCTCCCGATGGTGCAGCTGTAGAATCTTTTGAGGATCTGAGGACCCATGCCAAATCTGAGGGTGAATAGGTTTTGTCGTGCCCTCTTCACGACTGTCTTGGTCTGTGTTGGTGATGTGGACACCAAGGAACTTGAAGCTCTCAACCTGCTCCACTGCAGCCCGTCGATGAGAATGGGGGTGTGCTCGGTCCTCTTTTACTGTAGTCCACAATCATCTCCTTTGTCTTGATCACGTTGAGGGGGAGATTGTTGTCCTGGCACCACACGGCCAGGTCTCTGACCTCCTCCCTATAGGCTGTCTCGTCGTTGTCGGCGATCAGGCCTACCACTGTTGTGCCATCGGCAAACCTCGTGATGGTGTTGGAGTCGTGCTTGGCCGTGCAGTCATGAGTGAACAGGGAGTACAGGAGGGGACTGAGCACGCACCCCTGAGGGGCCCCCGTGTTGAGGGTAAGCGTGACGGATGTGTTGTTGCCTACCCTTACCATCTGGGGGCGGCCCACCAGGAAGTCCAGGATCCAGTTGCAGAGTGAGGTGTTTAGTCCCAGGGTCCATATCTTATTGATGAGCTTTGAGGGCACTATGGTGTTGAATGCTGAACTGTAGTCAATGAACAGCATTCTCACATAGGTGTTCCTTTTGTCCAGGTGTCAAAGGCCAGTGTGGATTGCAATAGAGATTTCTCACATCAATGGTGTTGATGTGAGCCATGACCAGCCTTTCAAAGCACTTCATGGCTACAGACGTGGGTGCTACGGGTTGGTAGTCATTTAGGCAGGTTACCTTAGTGTTCTTGGGCACAGGGACTATGGTGGTCTGCTTAAAATATGTTGGTATTACAGACTCGGACAGGGAGAGGTTGAAAATGTCAGTGAAGACACATGTCAGTTGGTCAGCGCATGCTCGCAGTACATGTCCTGGTAATCCATCTGGCCCTGAGGCCTTGTGAATGTTGACCTGTTTGAAGGTCTTACTCACATCAGCTGCAGAGAGTGTGATCACACTCAGGAACAGCTGGTGATCTCATGCATGTTTCAGTGTTATTTGCCTCAAAGCGAGCATAGAAGTAATTTAGCTCATCTGGTAGGCTCGTGTCACTGGGCAGCTCTCGGCTGTGCTTCTCTTTGTAGTCTGTAATAGTTTGCAAGCCCTGCCATATCCGACGAGCGTCATAACCGGTGTAATATGATTCGATCTTAATCCTGTATTGATGCTTTTCCTGTTTGATGATTCGTCGGAGGGGATAGCGGGATTTATTCTAAGCTTCCCGCTCCTTGAAAGCAGCAGCTCTAGCCTTTAGCTCAGTGCGGATGTTGCCTGTAAGCCATGGCTTCTGGTTGGGGTATGTACGTATGGTCACTGTGGGGACGACATCATCGATGCATTTATTGATGAAGCCAATGACTGATGTGGTGTACTCCTCAATGCCATTGGAGGAATCCCGGAACATATTCCAGCCTGTACTAGCAAAACAGTTTCTATTGATGGAGTCACTGGTGCTTCCTGCTTTAATTATTGTTTGTAACAGGAATCAGGAGGATAATATTATGGTCAGATTTGCCAAATGGAGGGCGAGGGAGAGCTTTGTATGCGTCTCTGTGTGTGGAGTAAAGGTGTTCCAGAGTTATTTTCGCTCTAGTTGCACATTTAACATGCTGATAGAAATTTGGTAAGACAGATTCAAGTTTCCCATTAAAGTCCCCGGCCATTAGGAGCGGCACCTCTGGGTGAGCATTTTCCTGTTTGCTTATGGTGGAATACAGCTCATGGTCTTACTGCCAGCTTGTGTGGTCTTACTGCCAGCTTCAGCCTGTGGTGGTATGTAGACAGCTACGAAAAATACAGATGAAAACTCTCTAGGTAGATAGTGTGGTCTACAGCGTATCATAAGATACAATACAATCATGCAAGCAAAACCTAGAGACTTCCTTTGATATCGTGCACCAGCTGTTGTTTACAAAAATACATACGCCCCTTGTTTTACCTGTTCTATCCTGCCGGTACAGCGTATAACCAGCCAGTATGTTGATAATGTCGTCGTTCAGCCACGACTCCGTGAAGCGTAAGATATTACAGTTTTGAATGTCCCATTGGTAGTTTAATCTTCCGTGTAGGTCATCGATTTTATTTTCCAAAGGTTGCACGTTTTCTAGCAGAATGGAAGGAAGTGGTGGTTAATTTGATCGCCTATGAATTCTCAGAAGGCAGCCCGCCCTCCGACCCCTTTTTCTCTACCTTCTCTTCACGCAAATTACGGGGATCTGGGTCTGTTTACGGGAAAGCAGTATATCATTCACGTCGGCCTCGTCAGATTCGTTAAAGGAAAAAAAGGATTTTGCCAGTTCGTGGTGAGTAATCGCTATTCTGATGTCCAGTTCTGATGTTTCGGTCATAAGAGATGGTAGCAGCAACATTATGTACAAAATAAGTTGCAAAATAAATGACAAACATCGCAAAGAAACAAACAAAAAACACAATCGGTTAGGGACACGTTAAACGTCAGCCTTCTTCTCCGGCGCCATCTGAATGTTTGTTGTTAGGGTGTGTAGTGTTGGTTGTTAGGGTGTGCAGTGTTTGTTGTTAGGGTGTGTAGTGTTTGTTGTTAGGGTGTGTAGTGTTTGTTGTTATGGTGTGTAGTGTTTGTTGTTATGATGTGTAGCGTTGATTGCTAGGGTGTGTAGTGTTTGTTGTTATGGTGTGTAGTGTTAGTTGTTATGGTGTGTAGTGTTGGTTGTTAGGGTGTGTAGTGTTGGTTGTTAAGGTGTAGTGTTGGTTGTTATCATGTGTAGTGTTGGTTGTTAGGGTGTGTAGTGTTGGTTGTTAGGGTGTGTAGTGTTGGTTGTTAGGGTGTGTAGTGTTGGTTGTTAGGGTGTGTAGTGTTGTTGGTTAGGGTGTGTAGTGTTGGTTGTTAAGATGTAGTGTTCGTTGTTAGGGTGTGTAGTGTTGGTTGTTAAGGTGCAGTGTTGGTTGTTAGGGTGTGTAGTGTTGGTTGTTAAGATGTAGTGTTGGTTGTTAGGGTGTGTAGTGTTGGTTGTTAAGATGTAGTGTTGGTTGTTAGGGTGTGTAGTGTTGGTTGTTAAGATGTATGTAGTGTTGGTTGTTAGGGTGTGTAGTGTTGGTTGTTAAGATGTGTAGTGTTGGTTGTTAAGATGTAGTGTTGGTTGTTAGGGTGTGTAGTGTTGGTTGTTAAGATGTAGTGTTGGTTGTTAGGGTGTGTAGTGTTGGTTGTTAAGATGTAGTGTTGGTTGTTAGGGTGTGTCTTACCTTATTGAGTTTGATCTTGCTCTTCTTTCTCTTCTTGTTGTCTTTGCTGTGGAGGTGACCAGAGATGTGGTAGAGTACAGTACTGCTCCGCAGACGAGTCGAACTGAACGAAGAGCCAGTTTTCAGACGCCCTTGTCGGCGCTCTGCAAGCACAAAAGCATAGACAGACACAGGCATGCACACAGACAGACTGTATTACTGTACAATCAAACTGCATGGCCCTCTGGAAAAGCTCATAGAAAAATGAAGAGAAAAAACTGAGGGGAAAAGAATGATGTTTGGATGAAATACTTAATATCAACACTAGTTACAGTGACAATTAATATGTAACCCACCAGCGCTCACAGTCTCACATCACAATTAGACATTCGTCCATCTTCTCAAACGTCAAATTGCTAAGTTGTTCCAAACCTCAAGTTTCAAAGTGTTTAAGGTTAAGTTTAAGCATGAACTCCACATTCTTGAAGGTAAGGCATTAACTCTGAATGGTAAGGTAAGGCATTAACTCTGAATGGTTAAGGTAAGGCATTAACTCTGAATGGTTAAGGTAAGGCATTAACTCTGAATGGTTAAGGTAAGGCATTAACTCTGAATGGTTAAGGTTAGGCATTAACTCTGAATGGTTAAGTTTAGGCATTAACTCTGAATGGTTAAGGTAAGGCATTAACTCTGAATGGTTAAGGTAAGGCATTAACTCTGAATGGTTAATGTAAGGCATTAACTCTGAATGGTTAAGGTATTAACTCTGAATGGTTAAGGTATTAACTCTGAATGGTTAAGGTAAGGCATTAACTCTGAATGGTTAAGGTAAGGCATTAGCTCTGAATGGTTAAGGTAAGGCATTAGCTCTGAATGGTTAAGGTTAGGCATTAACTCTGAATGGTTAAGGTAAGGCATTAACTCTGAATGGTTAAGGTAATGGTTAAGGTTTGGGTTAGGCTTAAAACAGAAATATCAAAAACAACTTTCTATCGCTGGATTCAAACTTGAACCTTTGGAAACAAAGACTGATGCTTACGCCCATCAGTGATCGCCGTCCACAACACCCTCGCAAAACTGAAACCTATTTGAAGGTAACAGCGCTCACTGTTGCCCCTAGTGGCTGGTTTCCACGTCATCTCGGATGGACGTCGAATACTGACTTGTATCACGGGTGACCTGGCTGATGTAACAGAAGGGGTAATTTACATATCACAGAAACGTTTAGACATTTTCCTGAATTTAAAGAAAAAAGTAATCATGGCCCCGTTTCTACTTTTCAGCTCAAACTATTGGTCTGTAATGACAAAGTGGGAGTCTCTATATAAAACTGTTTAGAATAATAATTTAAAAAATAATTGTATTATTCTACTGTGGTGGGATTGGTAAGGCCTACTGATTTGTGATAGAGGACTAGACGTTGAGGCTAGGCATGAGTATGTGAATGTGTAAGTGTGTGAGTGCGTGCGTGTGTACATATGTGTGTTTGTGCCTGTGTGTTTGTCTCTGATAGAGGACAGAGGTATTAAGAGTATGCATTTCATTGCTAGAGGAGAAGAAGACGCCTGTGTTGCTCTAGGGAGATATCAGTAATATCTGGTCCTTCCCCCAGAACCAAGGTGATAACTGCTTTTGAGTGTCTGTGTCTAGGGGCAACTTTACCCTGCTTTTCATGTGTATAATTTGTGTGTGGTGTGTGTGTGTGTGTGTGTGTGTGTGTGTGTGTGTGTGTGTGTGTGTGTGTGTGTGTGTGTGTGTGTGTGTGTGTGTGTGTGTGTGTGTGTGTGTGTGTGTGTGTGTGTGTGTGTGTGTGTGTGTGTGTGTGGACCCCAGACGAGGCGAACAGACAGAACTCATCCATAAAGCCAGGGAGCCTTGGGGGACGGAACACGGTAATGCCACAGAGACAGAGCTACACTTATTTTCTGATCTAATGAATTTCCCCTCACTTTACAACCAGGGAGGTCAGACAGCAGGGGAGAGAGGAGGAAGTTTGGAGAGTTAAAGGGAAAGACCAAGATAAAGTGAGAGATAGGTAGGATAAAGAAAGAGAGATATGGGGAGAGGAGAGGGGGGGACAGAGAGGTAGGTAGGGAGAGATGGGGGAGGGAGGGACAAAGAGGTGGGTAGGGAGAGATGTGGAGGGAGGGAGGGATAGAGAGGTAGGGAGGGAGGGAGGGAGGGATAGAGAGGTAGGGAGGGAGGGAGGGACAGAGAGGTAGGTAGGGAGAGATGGGGAAGGGGGAGGGAGAGATGGGGAGGGAGGGACAGAGAGGTATGGAGAGATGGGGAGGGTGGGACAGAGAGTTAGGTAGGGAGAGATGGGGAGGTAGGGAGGGACAGAGAGAGAGAAAGAGAGAGAGAGAGAGAGAGAGAGAGAGAGAGAGAGAGAGAGAGAGAGAGAGAGAGAGAGAGAGAGAGAGAAATTGGAGGAGACTAAGGTAGAGAGAAAACAAGAGAAAGAGAGAGGGGGAGAGAGACAAATTAAAATGTAGCGAATGTGGGAAGGAGGGAGGGAGAGGGGGAGAAGGGAGAAAGGGACAGAGGGAGAGAGGGAAAGAGGGGTTGTGGACGACAGAGAGATTGGGTTCCCCTGTCCAATCTGCCTGAAGGCTAGACCAAGTGTGAACTAACTGGGTTATCAATGTGTGTGTGTATGTGTGTGTCTGTTCGTGTAAATGTATGTGTGCGTGTGTGCGCAGGCAGATCGCTCAAGATTGACTTCGAAATTGAACGTCTGTCCATGTCCTGAGGATGTCTAGAACAGCATTAAGAGACCTGCCCAGCATTATCCAATGAGGTTGCAGGGCGGGCCCAACGGCTCAGTGGACACAGCAGAGAGAGAGCAATGACGTGGTGCACATCTCTATAGATATGTGACGCAGTACGTACATTTTTGGGGGGCTCGTGCGTGCTACTTTCAAAACTACTGGCTAAAAGGTATGCAAAAGTACTGGAGAATCTCCTTAACATCAAAATGTGACATTTGAAAAAACGGAACGACGCTGAGCAGGAGTCAACCCAGGGTGTCATATACACTTCGAAATTCAACGTTTGGAGATACGTGGACAAACGTCAGAATCTGAAATCAAATTGGTCAAATCGTGAGATCTTGTTGAGCGAGTGTTAAGATGGGTTTCCCCTGCCTGGACTGAGATGGCCTGTGCATTGCTTTAGCAATACAGACAGAAACACACCCTTCTGCAGAGCTGGATTTTCTGTTATCTCAGTACCGATACTGATAACCTTTCAAATGCAAATGTTTGAGATTACAATGCAGATTTAATGTAGAATAATATGTCAAATCCACAGTCATTATTCCCCACTTTTGTCTTTCACTATAAGCATGAGCAGCATCAGCCCTTATCTTTGTGTAAAAAGTACATCATCATCAAAATAAAGCATGTTTTTGTTTTGTTGTTATTTACATTAATGAAAGTAATTCGACACAAATGCATGAGGGGAAGAGAGGAGGATTGAGAAATCAAATTACTGACTGTAGATACACACACACACACACACACACACACACACACACACACACACACACACACACACACACACACACACTCGCACACCAGTGGAGGCTGCTGAGGGGAGGATGGCTCATGATAATGGTTAGAATAGAGTGAAAGGAATGGAAACCATGTGTTTGATGTTGTTGATACCGTTCCACATTTTCCACTCCAGCCATTACCAGGTGCCCGTCCTCCCCAATTAAGGTGGCACCAACCTCCTGTGACGAACACAGACATGCTACAGACACAACACTAAGATGAACACTCTTGTACACACACACACACACACACACACACACACACACACACACACACACACACACACACACACACACACACACACATACACACACATACATACACACACAAACACTCTAACCTTCTCTCTTGCCCTCTGGGATGGCCTTGGCCTTGTTGTCTGTGATGTCTTTAAATGAAGCCAGGAAGAGCACCACGTCTCCCTTCTCATTCTTAATGGGGACAATTTCCAGCAGGCACCAGAACAATGACGCTGCAGTAGACAGACACACACACACACACACACAGACAACACATTATACAAGTGATAAGCACATAGCGGAGTAGGGTCAAGTTGACCCAAGACACTGATCTTGGGTCAGTTTTGCATTACCCCACTGATGGTTAAGGTTAGGATTGGGGGAGGGGAAGCTGATCCTAGATCTGTACCTGAGGGACACTTAGACCCAAGCCATACTACAGTACATACATGCTATGTGTGACCAAATATCTGAAATGATGCTCAACTTCTGATTAGTTGGTTTTCAGATCGTCAGATTCAGAAATCCAACATGTTCTATCATACACTGCACATGTTTTGATCACATCACAAATCAAGTTACTGCTACAGACCACACATTATACTCTGAATCATGAAAATACAGTGAGGTATAACACAGCGAGACAATGACACATTTTTGGTTGTTTTGGCTCTGTACTCCAGCACTTTGGATTTGAAATGATACAATGAGGAATGAGCCCATCCCTAAGTCAGGGGATCTCGCTATGAACGTCGTGGTAAATATGGTCAAATCTGAGAAATGGAGGTGAAATTATGTAAATGTGTGTAGTTCAGTATGTAAGTGCGGACATGTGTGTCTGTGT
>NC_074696.1:20431038-20466978 GCF_029448725.1 Salvelinus fontinalis
AGAGAGGGAGGGAGGAGGAGAGAGAATGGGGAGAGCGAGAAAGAAAATTACAGAGACGGAATAAGAGATGGATGAGGGGAGACAGAGAGAGAGAAAGACAGGGAGATAGAGAGATACAGTGATTGTGTGAGAGAGATAGAAATAAAGAAAGAGCAAAATAAAGAAATAGAGTGAGAGTGAGAGAAAGAGAAAAAGACAGTGAGAGAAAAAAATTGAGCAAGAGAGAGAGACAAAAAGGACAGAGAAAGTGATAGATACAGAGAGAGATAGAGAGACAGAGACAAAGACAGAGAGCGATAGAGAGAGAGAGAGACAGAGAGAGTGGTAAAGAGAGACAGAGAAAGACAGAGAGCGATAGAGAGAGAGAGAGACAGAGAGAGTGGTAAAGAGAGACAGAGAAAGACAGAGAGAGCGATAGAGAGCGTGATAGAGAGAGAGATATGGGACAAACACCAAATTGAGACTCGTCATGCAGAATTCTGCAAAAATATCCTCTGTGTACAATGAGTAACACCAAATAATGCATGCAGAGCGGAATTAGGCCAATAGCCGCTAATCATCCAAATCCAGAAACGAGCCCTTAAACTCTACAACCAGCTAAAAGGAAGCGATTCCCATAAGCAAGCTGGTTCTGGGGCTCCGTTCACAAAGAGGCCCCATGGGGACAGCAACACAATTAGACCCAACCAAATCATGAGAAAACTAAAAGATAATTACTTGACACAATAAGCAGAGAGAGAGAGAGAGAGAGAGAGCGAGAGAGAGAGAGAGCAGCCAGTCACCAGCGCTGAGTGTTATTAAAGTTTCATGTGTTAAAGGACAGCTCTACCACTTTTCAACCTCATGGTCATTATCTCCAACACAATACCAGTGTCAACAAATGTGAAAACAGCATTTTTTTTTTAGAAAAAAATATAAAGTTCAAAAGTGCTACCCGATGACATCAAAAGTAAAAACATTTTAAAAACAGTGATTTTCAAGCACTATGAGATTCACAGTGACATGAGGAGGAAGAAAATACTTGGACTAGAAACTCTTTGCAGGTTTTGAAGATCCCAGTTCTGTGATGTCACGGAGAAGCATTTCTTTTACTTGGCCTTTCTTCTTTTTAACCACAGGTCATAGAGACATTGTGTTTCACATATGTAGACACTGGTTTGGTGCTGCATATGAGGTTGAAACGCGGCAGAATTGCCCTTTAAGATATGGGTTTTAAGTAATAATCACAGGGCATATCAGAGAGAGATGTTCACGTTTCATAGGCTTATTAGGAAACCTGACCACGTTGCCAATCACAGCTTACTTCCCTCCCTCCTTCAATCCACCCACCCATCCATCTATACTGGTCTAAATGGGAACACTCCAGCTATACAGTAGCAACAGGAGAAGCCTCTTGTCTCACGGCTTAAACATCCTTCTTTAAATAAGTGTCCTTTTAACCTTTGTCAAATTGTATATGAGTAACTAAGCTTGATTGCACTACGTAAGTGATTCAGTCAAGACATATCAACGTTGCTGCCAGGATATTGGTGTGAAAGAACGAAACAAGTCAGTACACTTTCACCTATCCTGAGTGTTCAGATCAGTGCAGGAGACAGGAGATTAGCCCCCGTCCCTTTCCCTACCAGCCTTTTTGTAGAACATGATTTCTTCCTTGAAGTCCTTCCGTTCATCCAGGGCGTCGTCGATGCTGAGGATGATGGTCTCGCTGCTCTCTGGGCCATACAGGAACTTACAGGCACAGCTCTTCTGCATGACCTCAGCGCGGGAGAAGCCTGTGAGCTCACAGAAGCCATCAGAACAGTAGACGATGGGGAAGCCTTGGGCCTTGGACACCTGGGCATTAGCCAGGATGAAGTTGCTGTCTGGTGGAATCAAAGATAAAGACAGGTTAGAATACAGGGTGGCATTCATTAGTGTACATCATAGCAAAACATTTAGCAACGAATATGAGAGTTTCTTATTGGACAAGTTCAGGTTTTTATTTTTTATTTCAATTTCACCTTTATTTAACCAGGTAGGCCAGTTGAGAACAAGTTCTCATTAACTGCGAACCGGCCAAGATAAAGCAAAAACAACAACACAGAGTTACACATAAACAAACCTACAGTCAATAACACAATAGAAAAATCTATGTACAGTGTGTGCAAATGTAGAAGAGTAGGGAGGTAAGGCAATAAATACGTCATGGAGGCGAAACAATTACAATTTAGCATTAACACTGGAGTGTTAGATGTGCAGATGATGATGTGCAAGTAGAGATACTGGGGCGCAAAGGAGCAAGAGGATAAGTAACAATATGGGGATGAGGTAGTTGGTTGTGCTATTTACAGATTGGCTGTGTACAAGTACAGTGATCGGTAAGCTGCTCTGACAGCTGATGCTTAAAGTTAGAGAGGGAGATATAAGACTCCAGCTTCAGTGATTTTTTCAATTCGTTCCAGTCATTGGCAGCAGAGAACTGGAAGGAAAGGCGGCCAAAGGAAGTGCTGGCTTTGGGGATGACCAGTGAAATATACCTGCTGGAGCGCGTGCTACGGGTGGGTGTTGCTATGGTGACAAGTGAGCTGAGATAAGGCGGGGCTTTACCTAGCATAGACTTATAGATGACCTGGAGCCAGTGGGTTTTGGCAACGAATATGCAGTGAGGGCCAGCCAACAAGAGCATACAGGTCGCAGTGGTGGGTAGTATATGGGGCTTTGGTAACTAAACAGATGGCACTGTGATAGACTACATCCAATTTGCTGAGTAGAGTGTTGGAGGCTATTTTGTAAATGACATCGCCGAAGTCAAGGATCAGTAGGATAGTCAGTTTTACAAGGGTATGTTTGGCAGCATGAGTGAAGGAGGCTTTGTTTGCCTAATAGTAAGCCGATTCTAGATTTAATTTTGGATTGGAGATGCTGTAAAGGCAGTCAATGTTGTTCTCCCCCTTTAACGAGGAGGAGCATGGATAGGACCAAGATGCGGATTGAGGGAAATAAGCCATCTTTTAATGAACAAACAGCAAACAAGACACTACAAACTACAAAACAACAAACGTGACTAACCTTCAACTGTCCTGTGAGGACACAGGAACAAACACCCACAAAACACCAGTGAAACCCTGGCTGCCTTTGTATGACTCTCAATTAGAGACAAACAATACACACCTGTCTCTAATTGAGAATCATACCAGGCCGAACACAAAACCCCACATAGAAATACAAACATAGACAAACCCACCCAACTCACGCCCTGACCAACTAAAATGAATACAAAACAAAGGAAAACAGGTCAGGAACGTGACAGAACCCCCCCCTTAAGGTGCGAACTCCGGGCGCACCAGCACAAAGTCTAGGGGAGGGTCTGGGTGGGCGTCTGTCCACGGTGGCGGCTCTGGCGGTGGACGAGGTCCCCACCCCACCATAATCAATCCCCGCTTCTTTATCCCCCTCCCAATGACCACCCTCCCACTAACCCCACCTAAATGAAGGGGCAGCACCGGGATAAGGGGCAGCACCGGGATAAGGGGCAGCACCGGGACAAGGGGCAGCACCGGGACAAGGGGCAGCACCGGGACAAGGGGCAGCACCGGGACAAGGGGCAGCACCGGGACAAGGGGCAGCACCGGGACAAGGGGCAGCACCGGGACAAGGGGCAGCACCGGGACAAGGGGCAGCACCGGGACAAGGGGCAGCACCGGGACAAGGGGCAGCACCGGGACAAGGGGCAGCACCGGGACAAGGGGCAGCTCCGGACTGTAGGGCAGCTCCGGACTGTAGGGCAGCTCCGGACTGTAGGGCAGCTCCTGACTGGCGGGCAGCTCCTGACTGGCGGGCGTCTCTGGCAGCTCCTGACTGGCGGCTCCTGACTGGCGGGCGTCTCTGGCAGCTCCTGACTGGCGGGCGTCTCTGGCAGCTCCTGACTGGCGGGCGTCTCTGGCAGCTCCTGACTGGCGGGCGTCTCTGGCAGCTCCTGACTGGCGGGCGTCTCTGGCAGCTCCTGACTGGCGGGCGTCTCTGGCAGCTCCTGACTGACGGACGGCTCTAGCGGCTCCTGACTGACGGACGGCTCTAATGGCTCGTGGCAGACGGCTGACTCAGATGGCGCTGGGCAGACAGATGGCTCAGACGGCGCTGGGCAGACAGATGGCTCAGACGGCGCTGGGCAGACAGATGGCTCAGACGGCGCTGGGCAGACAGATGGCTCAGACGGCGCTGGGCAGACAGATGGCTCAGACGGCGCTGGGCAGACAGATGGCTCAGACGGCGCTGGGCAGACAGATGGCTCAGACGGAGCTGGGCAGACGGGCCGTTCAGGCACCGCTGGGCAGACGGCAGACTCTGGCCGGCTGAGACGCACTATAGGCCTGGTGCGTGGTACCGGAACTGGAGGTACCGGGCTGAGGGCACGCACCTCAGGGCGAGTGCGGGGAACAGGAACAGGGCACACTGGACTCTCGTGGCGCACTCTAGGCCTGGTGCGTGGTACCGGAACTGGAGGTACCGGGCTGAGGGCACGCACCTCAGGGCGAGTGCGGGGAGAAGGAACAGTGCGTCCAGGGCTCTGGAGACGCACAGGAGGCTTGGTGCGTGGTGCCGGAACTGGAGGCACCGGGCTGGAGACACGCACCATAGGGAGAGTACGTGGAAGAGGAACAGGGCTCTGGAGATGCACTGGAAGCCTGGTGCGTGGTGTAGGCACTGGTGGTACTGAGCTGGGGTGGGAAGGTGGCGCCGGATATACCGGACCGTGAAGGAGGACACGTGCTCTTGAGCACCGAGCCTCCCCAACCTTACCAGGTTGAATGGACCCCGTAGCCCTGCCAGTGCGGCGAGGTGGAATAGCCCGCACTGGGCTATGCAGGCGAACCGGGGACACCACCTGTAAGGCTGGTGCCATGTACGCCGGCCCGAGGAGACGTACTGGAGGCCAGATACGTTGGGCCGGCTTCATGGCATCCGGCTCGATGCCCAACCTAGCCCTCCCAGTGCGGCAAGGTGGAATAGCCCGCACTGGGCTAAGCACGCGTACTGGGGACACCGTGCGCTTCACCGCATAACACGGTATCTGACCAGTACGACGCCCTCTTACTCCACGGCAAGCCCGGGGAGTTGGCTCAGGTATCCAACCCGGCTTCGCCACACTCCCCTTTAGCCCCCCCCCAAGAAATTTTTGGGTGAGCCTCTCAGGCTTCCAGCCGCTCTGCCTTGCTTTTGCCTCATAAAACCTCCTCTCCGCCTTTGCTGCCTCCAGCTCCGCTTTGGGGCGGCGACACTCCTCTGGTTCTGCCCAGGGTCCTTCTCCGTCCAGAATCTCCTCCCAAGTCCATTCCTCTTTTCCCCATTGCTGTAGTTCCTTCTCTCTCTCCTCAATCCGCTTGGTCCTGTTGTGGTGGGTGTTTCTGTAAAGGCAGTCAATGTTGTTCTCCCCCTTTAACGAGGAGGAGCATGGATAGGACCAAGATGCGGATTGAGGGAAATAAGCCATCTTTTAATGAACAAACAGCAAACAAGACACTACAAACTACAAAACAACAAACGTGACTAACCTTCAACTGTCCTGTGAGGACACAGGAACAAACACCCACAAAACACCAGTGAAACCCTGGCTGCCTTTGTATGACTCTCAATTAGAGACAAACAATACACACCTGTCTCTAATTGAGAATCATACCAGGCCGAACACAAAACCCCACATAGAAATACAAACATAGACAAACCCACCCAACTCACGCCCTGACCAACTAAAATGAATACAAAACAAAGGAAAACAGGTCAGGAACGTGACAGATGCTTAATGTGAGTCTGGAAGGAGCGTTTACAGTTTAACCAGACACCTTGGTATTTGTAGTTTACAGTCTAACCAGACACCTTGGTATTTATAGTTTACAGTCTAACCAGACACCTTGGTATTTGTAGTTTACAGTCTAACCAGACACCTTGGTATTTATAGTTTACAGTCTAACCAGACACCTTGGTATTTGTAGTTTACAGTCTAACCAGACACCTTAGTATCTGTAGTTTACAGTCTAACCAGACACCTTGGTATTTGTAATTTTCTTCCGTTTGGTTTCTCGTGAATCCTAGCCTGATGACTCACACTAAATTCTTCCGCTGCTCTGTCGTTCACTACATACTTTAGTCTGAGACTGTCATCATTGAAGTTGTTTGTGGTGACGAGGGGTGTTGTGCAAAACAAAGTAATCAGCGATTGGATCGTGTCTAACCAATCAGAGTATCAGAGCCAATGACACATGTACTGTATCTGGCTCTACCCATCGGTTTCTGGACCAATCAGACATCCCCGAATGTGTTCGCATTCAGTGAAGGGTCTGGGAGGTACTCAGATCCAGACTCATTGCAGAGAAGAAAGTAACATCTGTGGGTGTGGTGTAGAGTTTGGCTGGAGCAAGAAGTCTGGGTCGCCAGGCAAAGTGAATACGCCCTGGTTTAGACAGTGCTGATTTGAGAATACCCCTGAGAGAAGTGGAGAGGAGTCCAGTTGGGAAAAATCTGAGAGATTAGTGCACACCTAGCAAGAAGCTGTTGTTCAACAGCATTTTTGTGATGATATAGTTTGCTAAACAAATACCCACTGGATTGATGAAAATAATCATGATATCATTCTGTCAGGTAAGCATAGGCTACTTTGTAGTTAACATTTAATTGAGAAGATTCATCGCTAACGGCTACTGCACACACACAGACATGGGCATTCTCGTTGCCTCTTCAGGAATGTACAGGAAATACGAATCACTGATGCATTCTGTTCATGTATTATGATAATCTTGGAGCGACTTAATTTATTTTTAATACTTTTAGTTGATTCCCTACTAAGGTCAATACATTTTTGAATATTGTTGAATTCCATTTTATGGATTCCGTGAGGGCCCTAATTATCATATTTGGACCTGCCTGAGGCTCTCCACTACCTATTGTTCCTGCAGTGATGATTCACCATCTTCATCTAATGTTTTCATCCTTTATCTGCAGATCATCTCCAAAAGCCCGAGGCCTACCAGTAGCCTATGCAAATTAGGGAGCCAAATGAACAGCTCTCTCACTGATACGATTCGGGAGACTATACTGACTGATGAGACAAGAGTTCTCACTTTAGTGTCACTGTGTGACAAGACCCGACATCCTAGGAAAGGAAACCTAGGAAATCCTTTGGTTGACTTGTCCTGATGTGATGCCATGGACATATAACCACGTTGCATGATTTATGAACGGCAAAGATATACAGGAGATCGACTTTATTCAGTCAGTTCCACACCTTTTTAGAAACTAGTGAATAGTTGCTGTTCAGTTGTCAATCAACGCACAGTAAATAGCCTATGCGCCACGACTCCGCATATGTGAAACTTGTGAATGAAAATCACTGAATGTGTCAGAAAACAATAATTAGTAGTGGATTTTGACTCATCGTTACCACTTACATTGGACGTGCAAATTCACGAGGCCCATGTTTACTCTGTGTAAAGAAATTTGACCACAACCAGAGATCGGTAGGCTGGGGAGGAGGCTGTGCGGGTGAGGGGAGGAGGGTGTGAGGGTGTGAGGGTGAGGGTGAGGGGAAGAGGGTGTGGGGAGGAGGCTGTGTGGGTGAGGAGAGGAGGGTGTGAGGGTGTGAGGGTGAGGGGAGGAGGGTGTGGAGAGGAGGCTGTGTGGGTGAGGAGAGGAGGGTGTGAGGGTGTGAGGGTAAGAGGAGGAGGGTGTGGGGTGTGGGGAGGAGGCTGTGTGGGTGAGGAGAGGAGGGTGTGAGGGTGAGGGGAGGAGGGTGTGGAGAGGAGGCTGTGTGGATGAGGAGAGGAGGGTGTGAGGGTGTAAGGGTGAGGGGAGGAGGGTGTGGAGAGGAGGCTGTGTGGGTGAGGAGAGGACGATGTGAGGGTGTAAGGGTGAGGGGAGGAGGGTGTGGAGAGGAGGCTGTGTGGGTGAGGGGAGGAGGGTGTGAGGGTGTGAGGGTGAGGGGGGAGGCTGTGTGGGTGAGGAGAGGAGGGTGTGAGGGTGAGGGGATGAGGCTGTGTGGGTGAGGAGAGGAGGGTGTGAGGGTGTGAGGGTGTGAGGGTGAGGGGAGGAGGGTGTGGGGAGGAGGCTGTGTGGGTGAGGAGAGGAGGGTGTGAGGGTGTGAGGGTGTGAGGGTGAGGGGAGGAGGGTGTGGGGAGGAGGCTGTGTGGGTGATGAGAGGAGGGTGTGAGGGTGTGAGGGTGGGGGGAGGAGGGTGTGAGGGTGAGGGGAGGAGGGTGTGAGGGTGTGAGGGTAAGGGGAGGACGGTGTGGGGAGGGAGGCTGTGTGGGTGAGGGTAGGAGGGTGTGAGGGTGTGAGGGTGAGGGGAGGAGGCTGTGTGGGTGAGGAGAGGAGGGTGTGAGGGTAAGGGGAGGAGGGTGTGGGGAGGAGGCTGTGTGGGTGAGGAGAGGAGGGTGTGAGGGTGTGAGGGTGAGGGGAGGAGGGTGTGAGGGTGTGCGGGTGAGGGGAGAAGGGTGTGGGGAGGAGGCTGTGTGGGTGAGGGGAGGAGGGTGTGAGGAGGAGGTTGTGTGGGTGAGGGGAGGAGGGTGTGAGGGTGTGAGGGTAAGGAGAGGAGGGTGTGAGGGTGGAAGGTGTGCCAGGATAATCTCTTTTCCCACTGACGAATGATATGTAATTGTTTATGTCTCGTGTCAAACATTGAGGAAGGAGGAAGGAAACAACAGTAATTCTGTGTTTACAACCACAATGTCCCTCAACGGGGAGAAATGCAAACATTCCGTTTCATAATTCCTTTATTGACAGATAGTTCTCTCTGTCTCCATCCACACACACACGCACGCACGCACGCACGCACGCACGCACGCACGCACGCACGCACGCACGCACGCACGCACGCACGCACACACACACACACACACACACACACACACACACACACACACACACACACACACACACACACACACACACACACACACACACACAAACAAATACACACAGATACACACACACACACAGGTGTCCCCATCTGGATGTGGCTGGGTACTCTAATGGCCCAGATTGAATCCAGGCATGGGACTGATTTGGGGCAGTGGGGGTTGCAGACACTTTTGAATAATCATAAGCAACTCATTTTGTAATCTCAACCCAACCTCACACATTCACCCAGTCTATCACCACACTGATCTCTCTCCTCTAACCTCCTTCCCTCCATCAACACTCCTCTCCATTTCTCACCTTTAACCTTCCCTCCATCAACACTCCTCTCCACTTCTCTACTCTAACCTTCCCTCCATCAACACTCCTCTCCATTTCTCACCTCTAACCTTCCCTCCATCAAAACTCCTCTCCACTTCTCTACTCTAACCTTCCCTCCATCAACACTCCTCTCCATTTCTCACCTCTAACCTTCCCTCCATCAACACTTCTCTCCACTTCTCTACTCTAACCTTCCCTCCATCAACACTCCTCTCCATTTCTCTCCTCTAACCTTCCCTCCATCAACACTCCTCTCCACTTCTCTACTCTAACCTTCCCTCCATCAACACTCCTCTCCATTTCTCTCCACTTTCCTCCTTCCCACCATCAACACTCCTCTCCATTTCTCACCTCTAACCTTCCCTCCACCAACACTCCTCTCCACTTATCTACTCTAACCTTCCCTCCATCAACACTCCTCTCCATTTCTCTCCTCTAACCTTCCCTCCATCAACACTCCTCTCCATTTCTCTCCACTTTCCTCCTTCCTCCATCAACACTCCTCTCCATTTCTCTGCTCTAACCTCCCTCCATCAACACTCCTCTCTATTTCTCTCCTCTAACCTTCCCTCCATCAAAACTCCTCTCCATTTCTCTACTCTAACCTTCCCTCCATCAACACTCCTCTCTATTTCTCTACTCTAACCTTCTCTTCATCAACACTCCTCTCCATTTCTCTCCTCTAACCTTCCCTCCATCAACACTCCTCTCCACTTATCTACTCTAACCTCCTTCCTCCATCAACACTCCTCTCTATTTCTCTACTCTAACCTTCCCTCCATCAACACTCCTCTCCATTTCTCTCCTCTAACCTTCCCTCCATTAACACTCCTCTCCATTTCTCTTAGCAATCCATCTCTCAGGTCTTGCCAAGAAAGGGCTTTATTGGTATAGGAAAAATATTGTTACATTGCCAAAGCAAGAGAAATAGACAGGAAATTAACAAGGGAAATAAACAATCAGAAATTAACAGTAAACATTACACTCACAAAACATGTAAAAGATTATACATTCAAACGTTTTATATAATTGGCTATTTACAGTGTTGTAACAATGTGCAAATAGTTGAAGTATGAAAGGGAAAATAAAGAAACAGATAAATATAGGTTGTATTTACAATTTTCTCTTTCTTATTTCTCTCTCTCTAATTGCTCCCATGCAACCACCCATAGATCATCACACTCTATCTGACAGCTGCATGAGAGTCCCCACAGGGAAGGAGATATGGAGGAAGAGAGAAGGAGAGAGGGAGGGAAAGAGAGGGAGGAGGAGGGGAGGGAGGTAGGCGGGGATAAGGAAAGGGAAGGGGGAGAGGGAGCTGGGGAGAGGGACAGAGGAGGGAAGAGGGAGAGGGAGGAAGGGAGAGGGAAGAGGTCGGTGGAGAGAGGGAGGGAGAGGGGGAGAGGGAGAATCATGGATGGTGAAGATTCATCACGCCAGAGAATGCATTTATACTGCTCCAGAGTCCAATGGCGGTGAGCTTTACACCACTCTAGCCGAAGCATGGCATTGCGCATGGTGATCTTAGGCTTTTGTGCAGCTGCTCGGCCATGGAAACCCATTTCATGAACCTCCCTACGAACAGTTCTTGTGCTGATGCTTCCAGAGGCAGTTTGGAACTCGGTAGTGTGTTGCAACCGAGGACAGACCATTTTTACACGCCACGTGCTTCAGCACTCGGCTGTCCTATTTTGTAAGCTTGTGTGGCCTGCCAATTCGTGCCTGAGCAGTTATTGCTCCTAGACATTTCCACTTCACAATAACTGCACTTACAGTTGACCGGGCAGGACAGGAATTTGACAGACTGAGATGTTGGAAAGGTGGCATCCTATGACAGTGCCATGTTGAAAGTTACTGAGCTCTTCAGTAAGGCCATTCTACTGCCAATGTTAGGCTATGGAGATTGCATGGCTGTGTGCTCTATTTTATACACCTGTCAGCAATGAGTGTGGCTGAAATAGCCTAATCCACTCATTTGTAGGGGTGTCCACATACTTTTGTATAAATATTGTATGTCCATTAATATGTTACTAACATTTAACACGTGTCATACAAATGATCAAAGCTGCAGGCTAAAGTTAAATCTAGACTTGGTTTCCTCTATCATAATCACTCCTCTTTCACCCCAGCTGCCAAACTAACCCTGATTCAGATGACCATCCTATCCATGTTAGATTACAGAGACATCATTTATAGATCAGCAGATGTTCTTTACCATTCGGCCATCAGATTTGCCACCAATGCTCCTTATAGGACACATCACTGCACTCTCTACTCCTCTGTAAACTGGTCATCTCTGTATACCCGTCGAAAGAACCACTGGTTGATGCTTATTTATAAAACCTTCTTAGGCCTCACTCCCTCCTATCTGAGATATCTACTGCAGCCCCCATCCTCCACATACAACACCCGTTCTGCCAGTCACATTCTGTTAAAGATCCCCTAAGCACACACATCCTTGGGTCGCTACTCTTTTCAGTTCGCTGCAGTTAGCGACTGGTACGAGCTGCAACAAACACTCAAACTGGACAGTTTTATCTCAATCTCTTCATTCAAAGACTGAATCACGGACACTTACTGACAGTTGTGGCTGTTTTGCGTGATGTATTGTTGTCTCTACCTTTTTGACCTGTGTGCTGTTGACTGTGTCCAATAATGTTTGTACCATGTTTTTGTGTTGCTACCATGTTGTTGTCATGTTGTGTTGCTACCATGCTGTGTTGTCATGTTTTGCTGCCTTGCTATGTTGTTGTCTTAGGTCTCTTTTTATGTAGTGTTGTGTCTCTTCTGTTGTGATGTGTGTTTTATCCTATATTTATATATATATATATTTTAAAGTATTTATCCCATGCCCCTGTCCCCGCAGGAGGCCTTTTGCCTTTTGGTAGGCCATCATTGTAAATAAGATTTTGTTCTTAACTGACTTGCCTAGTTAAATAAGGGTTAAATTAAAATAAAATAAAATAACATTTTGAATTTTCTCACTACACGCAAATACAAAAGTGTCTGCATCTCACCGGTAGAAACGGTCCAGCGACAAATCAAATCAAATCAAATTACATTTTGATGGTCACATACACATGGTTAGCAGATGTTAAAGCGAGTGTAGTGAAATGCTTGGGCTTCTAGTCTGACAGTGCAGTAATATCTAACAAGTAATCTAACAAATTCACAGCGACTACCTTATACACACAATGTAAGGGGATGGAATAAGAATATGAACATTTAAATATATGGATGCGCGATGGCTGTGCGGCACAGGCAATATTTTTTAAATATTTTTTATTTTAACGTTATTTTACCAGGTAAGTTGACTGACAACACGTTCTCATTTATAGCAATGACCTGGGGAATAGTTACAGGGGAGAGGAGGGGGATGAATGAGCCAATTGTAAGCTGGGGATGATTAGGTGACCGTGATGGTCTGAGGGACAGCTAGATGGTGTAAAATACAGTATATACATATGAGATGAGTAATGTAGGACATGTAAACATTATTAAAGTGGCCTTATTTAAAGTGACTAGTGATACTATTATTAAATCAATTTATATAAGTGGCCAGTGATTTGAGTCTGTATGTTGGCAGCAGCCTTTCTATGTTAGTGATGGCTGTTTAACAGCCTGATGGCCTTGAGCTAGAAGCTGTTTTCAGTCTCTCGGTCCCAGCTTTGATGCACCTGTACTGACCTCGCCTTCTGGATGGTAGTGGGGTGAACAGGCAGTGGCTCGGGTGGTTGTTGGCCTTGATAATCTTTATGGCCTTCCTGTGACATCGGGTGTTGTAGGTGTCCTGGAGGGCAGGTAGTTTGCCCCCGGTGATGTGTTGTGCAGACCGCACCACCCTCTGGAGAGCCTTGCTGTTGAGGGTGGTGCAGTTGCCGTACCAGGTGGTGATACAGCCCGACAGGATGCTCTCGATTATGCATCTGTAGGAGTTGTGAGGGTTTTAGGTGACAAGCCAAATTTCTTCAGCCTCCTGAGGTTGAAGAGGCGCTGTTGCGCCTTCTTCAGCACGCTGTCTGTGTGGGTGGACCATTTCAGTTTGTCTGTGATGTGTACACAGAGGAACTTAAATCTTTCCACCTTCTCCACTACTGTTCCGTCGATGTGGATAGGGGGGTGCTCCCTCTGCTGTTTGTGGATAGGGGGGATGCTCCCTCGCTTTGAATGCTGGGTATTGTGGTTGTAAGCAAACCACAATACCCAGCATTCATAGCGATTTCAGGACTGCCCTGTGGAGGTGAGAAATATCAGAATGTCTGTCTTCGTAACCATCCCTTTCATCCAGAGGATTTTTAAATGGAACTGAAGTTTTAACTGATGGGGTTGTCATGTCGTTGAATGTTGAAAGTGATCCTATTCTATCAATTTTCCCCTTCACTTCAAAGAGGGAGCTATCCGATCAGCCAACATCAGCACAGCAGAAAATAAGTCAAGTTGAGGTAGCTAATGTTACCTAGCTAACTAGCTAGCTAGCTAGCGAACTACATCAAATCAAAGTTTAGGGGCAGTATGTACATGTAGATATGGTTAAAGTGACTATGCATATATGATGAACAGAGAGTAGCAGTAGCGTAAAAGAGGGGTTGGGTGGGTGGTGGGTGGGACACAATGCAGATAACCCGGTTAGCCAATGTGCGGGAGCACTGATTGGTCGGCCCAATTGAGGTAGTAGGGGGGGGGCACACAATGCAAATAGTCCGGGTAGCCATTTGATTACCTGTTTGGGAGTCTTATGGCTTGGGGGTAAAAACTGTTGAGAAGCCTTTTTGTCCTAGACTTGGCACTCCGGTACCGCCTGCCATGTGGTAGTAGAGAGAACAGTCTATGACTTGGGTGGCTGGGGTCTTTGACAATTTTTAGGGCCTTCCTCTGACACCGCCTGGTGTAGAGGTCCTGGATGGCAGGCAGCTTAGCCCCAGTGATGTACTGGGCCGTACGTACTACCCTCTGTAGTGCGTTGCGGTCAGAGGCTGAGCAATTGCCGTACCAGGCAGTGATGCAACCAGTCAGGATGCTCTCGATGTTGCAGCTGTAGAACCTTTTGAGGATCTGAGGATCCATGCCAAATCTTTTTAGTTTCCTGAGGGGGAATAGGCTTTGTCATGCCCTCTTCATGACTGTCTTGGTGTGTTTGGACCATTCTAGTTTATTGTTGATGTGGACACCAAGGAACTTGAAGCTCTCAACCTGCTCCACTGTAGCCCCATGGATGAGAATGGGGGCGTGCTCGGTCCTCTTTTCCTGTAGTCCACAATCATCTCCTTAGTCTTGGTTACGTTGAGGGATAGATTGTTATTCTGGCACCACCCGGCCAGGTCTCTGACCTCCTCCCTATAGGCTGTCTCGTCGTTGTCGGTGATCAGGCCTACCACTGTTGTGTCGTCTGCAAACTTAATGATGGTGTTGGAGTCGTGCTTGGCCATGCAGTCATGGGTGAACAGGGCGTACAGGAGGGGACTGAGCACACACCCCTGGGGAGCTCCAGTGTTGAGGATCAGCGTGGCAGATGTGTTGCTACCTACCCTTACCACCTGGGGGCGGCCCGTCAGGAAGTTCAGGATCCAGTTGTGGAGGGAGGTGTTTAGTCCCAGGATCCTTAGCTTAGTGATGAGCTTTGAGAGTACTATGGTGTTGAACGCTGAGCAGTAGTCAATGAATAGCATTCTCACATAAGTGTTCCTTTTGTCCAGGTGGGAAAGGGCAGTGTGGATTGCAATAGAGATTGCATCATCTGTGGATCTGTTTGGGCAGTATGCAAATTGGAGTGGATCTAGGATTTCTGGGATTATGGTGTTGATGTGAGCCATTACCAACCTTTCAAAGCACTTCATGGCTACGGACAAGAGTGCTACGGGTCTGTAGTCATTTAGGCAGGTTGCCTTTGTGTTCTTGGGCACAGGGACTCTGGTGGTCTGCTTGAAACATGTTGGTATTACAGACTCAATCAGGGACATGTTGAAAATGTCAGTGAAGACACCTGCCCGTTGGTCAGCACATGCCCGGAGCACACGTCCTGGTATTCCGTCTGGCCCCGCAGCCTTGTGTATGTTTATCTGTTTAAAGGTCTTACTCACATCAGCTATGGAGAGCGTGTTTACACAGTCGTCCGGAACAGCTGATGCTCTCATGCATGCCTCTGTGTTGCTTGCCTCGAAGTGAGCATAGAAGTGATTTAGCTCGTCTGGTAGGCTCGTGTCACTGGGCAGCTCATGGCTGTGCTTCCCTTGTAGTCTGTGATAGTTTTCATTTGTTTATCTAAATCAATATCTAGCTAGCTAGCTTTCATAATACGCTGGCTAGACATTCCAAAGCATATCAATGTAATTAGGCAGCTGCTATCTGGTGATGTGATGTATAACTTTTCAAGCTAACGCTAGCTTCGTTAATTTACATTATCCAACTGTTAGCTAGCTAACTAACTACCACAGAGGCTAACGTGACTGTGTTCTATTTAGAGTCCAATCTTATCAACATCTGCAAAGGCATCAAAATCAAGCTCAGCATCAGGAACTAGTGTAAGTAACACTCTAAAATCGTGCTAAAATCTACTAAATCTTTCCATGACTCCATGATGAGCAAATAAATATACTGGAGCTAGGCATAAACATGGTCCATGTCTTGTTGTCATAGTGGGTGTGTTTACAAGTAGGCTACAACTTCTACTGTAGTTTTCTCTGTATTGGTTGTTTATGCATGGCTTGAAGTCTAAATTGGAGATGGTGTGGGTGACTGACTGGTGATTGTTGGGGGAGGGTATTGTGTGTGAAGGTTAGTAGTACAGAGCCTGTACACCCATTGGATGGAAGCGTTCAGCCTAGAATAAGCTGAAGCTCCACATCATCTGACTGTGAAAAAAGCCAGGACAGCCAGAGGCATTTAGAAAAGCACAATGCCATCTTAAAACAAAAACTAAATCACCAATACACTAAACTGTCTACAAAACAAGTGCTCCTCGAACTTTTCGCACCCTTGCAGTCAGATATTTGGCATGGAGAAAGGGACTGTTAGTATACTCTTCTAGCCTATTCCCTCCATTGTTGGCAGTGCTTGTCTACTCAACAGTACAACTTTAGGTGCTCATACAGAACAATTAATGACTACACTGTTTACAAGTCAATCCCCCCTCAAACCTTTCCCATCTTTGCTAACAGCCCATCTCAATGCTCTATTATTGACTCTTAAGTGTAAAAAACACTAACAAAACACTAAAACGCCAACTGTTGTCCATGTGTATATAATGGTGTTTTATATAACATTTTTATATGACTAAATGATTCCAGCTGCATCAGAAACTGTTGACTTCAACTTCTTGATTAATTTATTGTGGTATTCATTAAATGTATTTGGATAAACTAGCTTCAGTCTTACTGCTAAAATAAATGACGCAGGGAGTTGGTGTATCATTTAAACTAATTTGTTGGCAAGTAAACATGTTTTAATAAAACAATAGATTAGTCTGTCATTATAGCAAATAAGTAAGAAAAAGTATGTGAACACATTGGAATTTTTTATTTAACTAGGCAAGTCAGTTAAGAACAAATTCTTATTTACAATGACAGCCTAGTGGGCTAACTGCCTTGTTCAGGGGCAGAGCGACAGATTTTTATCTTGTCAGATCGAGGATTCGATCTAGCAACCTGTCGGTCACTGGCCAAATGCTCTAACCACTAGGCTACCTGCCGCACAAATTACTTGGATTTCTGCATAAATTGGTCATCAAATTTGATCGGATCTTCATCTAAGTCAAAACAATAGACAAACATAGTGTGATTAAACTAATAACACACAAATTATTGTATTTTTCTTGGCTATAATGAATACATCATTTAAACATTCACAGTGTAGGTTGAAAATAGTATGTGAACCCCTAGGCTAATGACTTCTCCAAAAGCTAATTGGAGTCAGGTGTCAGCTAACCTGGAGTCTAATCAATGAGACGAGCTTGGAGATGTTGGTTAGAGCTGCCTTGCCCTATAAAAAACACTCACAAAATTTGAGCCTGCTATTCACAAGAAGCATTGCCTGATGTGAACCATGCCTCGAACAAAAGAGATCTCAGAAGACCTAAACATTGACTTGTTGTCACACCCTGATCTGTTTCACCTGTGCTTGTCTTCACCCCCTCCAGGAGTCACCCATCTTCCCCATTATCCCCTGGGTATTTAAACCTGTGATTTCTGTCTGTCTGTGCCAGTTCGTCTTATGTTCCAAGTCAACCAGCGTGGTTTTCTGTGCGCCTGCCTTTTCTATTTTCTTTTGCTAGTCCTCCCGGTTTTGACCCTTGCCTGTTTTCTGGACTCTGGTCAGGCAGGCGGGTACATTCTGCCTGCCCTGACCTCGAGCCTGCCTGCCACACTGTACCTCCTTGACTCTGTACCCGTCTGCCTGACCATTCTGCCTGCCCTGACCTCGAGCCTGCCTGCCACACTGTACCTCCTGGACTCTGTACCCGCCTGCCTGACCATTCTGCCTGCCCTGACCTCAAGCCTGCCTGACCATTCTGCCTGCCCTGACCTCGAGCCTGCCTGCCACACTGTACCTCCTGGACTCTGTACCCGCCTGCCTGACCATTCTGCCTGCCCTGACCTCAAGCCTGCCTGACCATTCTGCCTGCCCTGACCTCGAGCCTGCCTGCCACACTGTACCTCCTGGACTCTGAACTGCTTTTGATCTTTTGCCTGTCCATGACGATTTTCTTGCCTGCCCCTTTTGGATTATTAATAAATATCAAAGACTCAAACCATCTGCCTCCTGTGTCTGCATGTGGGTCTAGCCTTGTACCCTTATACAGTGGGGCAAAAATGTATTTAGTCAGCCACCAATTGTGCAAGTTCTCCCACTTAAAAAGATGAGAGAGGCCTGTAATTTTCATAATAGGTACACTTCAACTATGACAGACAAAACGAGAAAAAAAATCCAGAAAATCCAGAAAATCCAGAAAATTGCCCCACTGTACTTGTTGACTTGCATAAAGATGGAAAGGGTTACAAAAGTATCTCTAAAAGCCTTGATGTTCATCAGTTCACTTTAAGACAAATTGGCTATAAATGGAGAAAGTTCAGCACTGTTGCTACTCTCCCTGTGTGGCCGTTCTGCAAACGGCCCTGAGTGGCCGTTCTGCAAAGATGCCTGCAAGAGCACAGCACAGAATGCTCAATGAGGTTAAGAAGAATCCTAGAGTGTCAGCTAAATCTCTGGAACATGCTAACCTCTCAGTCTACGATACGTAAAACATTAAACAAGAATGGTGTTAATGGGAGGACACCACGGAAGAAGCCACTGCTGCCCAAAAAAGCACTGCTGCACGTCTGAAGTTTGCAAAAGTGCACCTGGATGTTCCACAGCGCTACTGGCAAAATATTCTGTGGACAGATTAATCTACAGTTGAGTTGTTTAGAAGGAACACACAACACTATGTGTGGAGAAAAAAAGGCACAGCACACCGACATCAAAACCTCATCCTAACTGTAAAGTATGGTGGAGGGAGCATCATGGTTTGGAGCTGCTTTGCTGCCTCAGGGCCTGGACAGCTTGCGATCATCGACGGAAAAATGAATTCCCAAGTTTATCAAGACATTTTGCGGGAGAATGTTAGGCTATCTGTCCGCCAATTGAAGATCAACAGAAGTTGGGTGATGCAACAGGACAACAACCCAAAACATAGAAGTAAATCAACAACAGAATGGCTTCAACAGAAGAAAATACACCTTCTGGAGTGGCCCAGTCAGAGTGTTGACCTCAACCCGATTGAGATGCTGTGGCATGACCTCAAGAGAGCAGTTCACATCAGACATCCCAAGAATATTGCTGGACTGAAACAGTTTTGAAAAGATGAATGGTCGAGTGGTGATGGTGGGCAGGTGCTTTGCTGGTGACACTGTCTGTGATATATTTACAATTCTAGGCACACTTAACCAGCATGGCTACCACAGCATTCTGCAGCGATACGCCATCCCATCTGGTTTGCACTTAGTGGACCTATCATTTGTTTTCAACAAGACAATGACCCAAAAACACCTGCAGGCTGTGTAAGGGCGATTTGACCAGAAGGAGAGTGATGGAGTGCTGCATCAGATGACCTGGTCTCTACAATCACCCAACCTCAGCCCAATTGAGATGGTTTGGGATGAGTTGGACCGCAGCGTGAAGGAAAAGCAGTCAACAAGTGCTCAGCATATGTGGGAACTCCTTCAAGACTGTTGGAAAAGCATTTCTCATGAAGCTGGCTGAGGAATTTGGTGCACCAGGGGAACGTTGTTTAACTAGTTACTATCTCCCGACTTAAACTCTAAAGCTATATAGATATCTCTTACATCAATAACAGTCACTTATTAATCATTACCTCATCAGTCTCATTCTGAATGTCGCATAATCCTTGGATCCGCAAGAACCCTAGCCCTTCTGAATATTCAGTCCTACACAAATTGATTTAATCATTTATTTACTAACTAAATAATAACACAGGATATACCTACACACTTACATGAGATAAAAGTCCCTAGTGGACTGACAAGATATGACGACTTGTTACACATATGGAGAAGGAGGAGAGACAACACTTGGATACATTTGGAACCTACGCTCAAAGGAATAGTAATACTTTTCACATGAACCACCGCTCATTCAGATAAGAAATGCAATATATATTTACACGTAGCTGTCCTTAATCGTTGTCTCACTGTTGAACCACTTTCTCAAAAATGGTTTGAGTGTCCTATCCCACTTTGGTGTGAGGCTCGGCTGGTCTTGGAGTGTTCGTTAGAATAGATACTTCAGATGTACCAACGTTTGTCTGGGAGGGATTCTTCCTTCCCACCTTGTGTCTTTAATCAAAGTTCTAGGACCACTTTTACAAGCACAGCTGCAGACCGCGAATGTTCTGGTCTAGTCTTTAGCTTCTTCACTCGTGTTGAGAGTTTCAGAGTTTCTAACCATTTTGTAACGTGTAGCCACCGCTCCACGCTGTCTGGTCTTGTAGTTTTAACCATTTGTGACATCCCTGCTTACACATTCCGTCTGCTTGGTCTCGTAGTGGTCTCAAGGTTGATTATTCAGGTTCAGGCTGCCAACCACTTTACACACCAGCAGCAACCCGGCATGTTTTGGTCTATTGTCAATTTCGTTACAAAGGCTTCTATCCTCGGGTAAAAAGGGGGCGTTCCATCACACCGACACAATGTCTGTGCTCACTTGGGTGGGTTTACTGACTGGGCACAAGTTTATATGAAAATTAATTGTCTCATTTAGAAGGCTAAAATCACATTGCTATCTTCACAAAAGTATTCTCATATTTAATCATATATTTTATACAACATTTAAATGTAAAGTTGATACATAGGATGCGTACACTTTCAGAGTTACAGTTACTTCATTATGCCATCCTTAATGACATCACAAAATAATAAAAAAAATATGACATGATTATTCTTCCGATCCCCATGGACCATTCTTAACATTCCTATGTTATGAATATTGTTCCAAAGTTCATTCTCTTGGAGAAAAACGTTTTGGCGGCAAGAGTCTCTGGAACAAAGAGGTTTCAGTCTTCCCATACTAGAGTGCCAGAGGGATAGTTTCTGTGGGAGACAGGGGGTTCAAGGCATTCCTAGTTCATCACCAAACATTTCTGTAGAAACGACAATGATAAAGGCGGTAGGTGCACTTGACTTAGAAGCCCTGCGCACCAGGTAGGCAAAGTGTTCCCATTTTGAACCATTTAATTAGTCTGAAAAGACCAACTCTGCATACCTGGTGGACCGGGAGATCTGTGCTGGTGAATTGGATAGCTCAAATTACCTTGCCTACAGATTCCATGACCCCGGCCACAGCAAAGATTGATACTAGCCTACATGAGATTTCATAATATTTAAAACCACGACCAGAGACTGTCAAAGAATACAGCAAAGAGCTGCTGTTTTTATGAGTGAGTTTATGCCTAAGTTTTTATTCAGCACTGTCAACACTGTTTAGTCAACACTATTACAAAACATAAAGTGTTTATAAAAAGTGTTTTCCCTACTTCCACTTGCGCTGCAGCGGCAATGAATGAGTAGATAAGTAGGCTTATTATTAGCAGCACGTCATGTCTATTTTAATATCAAGCAATATTTCACTTCTCTGGTCATAGGAACGACATGAATTTGTGTGTGAGACAGATGCGGTTCATCTCGAGTTTCACCATCAGGTAGAAAACAGTGTCCCCTCTCTCTGGTCAGTCTCACCAGAGGAAAGGAAAGAGAGAGCAGGGATCGTGAGCGGCGGACCCTCTGCTGCTCTCTCCCTCCCTCTGCTGACACTAATCCCGTGTTCAAAACATCTGGGAACTTGGAACTCGGAAATCTCAGACTTCCCTGTTTAATGCGTTCAAGACAACTGGGTACGCGGGAAAAAAATGAGATCCAACTGGGAAATTGTTTTTTGAACAGTCTTCCAATTCGGAATTCCAAGTTGGAAACTCTAGCATCTTTCTAGAGCCCCGACTTTCAGACCTGAAGATCACTGACGCCAAACTCTTTTTCCCAGTTGTCTTGAATGCACTATGACCATCAGATTTCTAATTATTTCAATTTATGCTCACTTGTGCCTCGCGAATGCTACACCAACTGATCTATTTTGTTATCAAAGCTTGAGTTTTGAAATACAATATGGTCTGAGAAGAACAATATAGGCAGGCCATGCATATAGCTAATATACTGCACAAACCTCATTCCTACAGAATTGTTTTTATTAGGTTAATGATACATTTTTTAAATAAATTCTGAGCTGTAGATCTCGGTTAGCTTTTTGACTGCAAAAGGGATCTTGACTCAGAAAAGTTTGGTGACCAGTGCTTTATATAATTGATCTTGGTTTCATAATACAGTGTCTTCTTCTTTTTGTTGTGTTAAGTCACATTGTTTTTCAATTTGCTGTAAGTCAGCCTGTCAGATGTGTAGCCAGACTTATTAGCCACTCCTTTCACCCCATCTCTTTCAACAATACAAGTGCAGCGTCTGGATGCTTCTTATTAATCACATCAGACCAACAAATATTTCTTAACATCATCCACATGAGTCACAGCTAAATATTTTGGATGAATCTCTTATATACTATTTTAGGCCCAGATTTTGGAACCTTGGCTTTCCTGGATAAAGCTGCTATATTCTGATCACTGCATCAATGGGTACAGCTCCAGCTTCATGACAAAGTTCTACAGTATTAGTAAAAATGTGATCAATACATGTGGAGTATATAGTTCCTGTAGTGTTTGTAAACACCCTGGTAGGTTGATTAATAACCTGAACCAGATTACAAGCACCAGTTACAGTGAGAAGCTTCCTCTTGAGCAGATAGATTGATGAAAACCAGTCAATATTCAGGTCCCTACGAAAGTAGACCTCTCTGTTTACATCACATGCTGTGCAATATCAAGGATTTCACACACATTATCTAGATACTGACTGTTAGCACTTGGTGGCCTATAGCAACACCCTAAAATAATAGGCTTTAGATAAGGTGAGTGAACCTGCAACCCCATCCCTTCAATAACACTTGACATGAGATCTTCTCTAAGCATCACAGAGATAAAGCTCTGAAAATATACAGCAACACCTCCACCATAGGCATTCCTGTAACTTCTTTAGATGTTATTTCCTTGTATTGCTACGGCTGTATCATCAAAGGAATTATCTACAGTACCAGTCAAAAGTTTGGACACACCTACTCATTCAAGGGTCTTTCTGTATTTTTACTATTTTCTACACTGTAGAATAAAACATGTGTGAAATAACACACATGGAATGATGTAGTAACCTAAAAAGTGTTAATGAAATCCAAATATATTTTAGATTTTAGATTCTTCAAAGTAGCAACCCTTTGCCTTGATGACAGCTTTGGACACTCTTGTCATTCTCTCAACCAGGTTGAAGGAGTTCCCACATATGGTGAGCACTTTTCCTTCACTCTGCAGTCCAATCATCCCAAACCATCTCAATTGGGTTCAGGTCGGGTGATTGTGGAGGCCAGGTCATCTGATGCAGCACTCCATCACGCTCCTTCTTGGTCAAATAGCCTTTACACAGCCTGGAGGTGTGTTGAGTCATTGTCCTGTTGAAAAGCAAATGATAGTCCCACTAAGCGCAAACCAGATGGGATGGCGTCTCGCTGCAGAATTCTGTGGTAGCCATGCTGGTTAAGTGTGCCTTGGATTCTAAATAAATCAGTGTCACCAGCAAAGCACCCCCACACCATCACACCTCTTCCTCCATGCTTCCTCGCTGGGAACCACACATGCAGAGATCATCCGTTCACCTACTCTGCGTCTCACAAAGACACTGCAGTTGGAACCAAACATCTCAAATTGGGACTCAGACCAAAGGACATATTTCCACCGGTCTAATGTCCATTGATCGTGTTTCTTGGCCCAAGCAAGTCTCTTCTTCTTATTGGTGTCCTTTAGTAGTGGTTTCTTTGCAGCAATTCGACCATAAAGGCCTGATTCATGCAGTCTCCTCTGAACAGTTGATGTTGAGATGTGTCTGTTACTTGAACTCTGTGAAGCATTTATTTGGGCTGCAATCTGAGGTGCAGTTGTTCTAATGAACTTATCCTCTGCAGCAGCGGTAACTCTGGGTCTTCCTTTCCTGTGGAGCTCCTCACAAGAGCCAGTTTCATCGTAGCGCTTTATGGTTTTTGCGACTGCACTTGAAGAAACTTTCAGTTCTTGAAATTTTCCGGATTGACTGACCTTCATGTCTTAAAGTAATGATGGGCTCTCTTTGCTTATTTGAGCTGTTCTTGCCATAATATGGACTTCGTCTTTTACCAAATAGGGATATCTTCTGTATACCACCCCTACCTTGTCACAACACAACTGATTGGCTCAAATAATGTAGAATGTATAGTAAAAATAAAGAAAAACCCTGGAATGAGTAGGTGTGTCCAAACTTTTGACTGGTACTGTCAGTGAATCTCAGAAATGGCTAATATATGAATGTTACCTGATGTTAGCAAGTTATTCATGAACTTTATTTCTAAGGCTACATATATTAATGTGGGCTATTTGTAGCCCTTTCCTGGGTAGCTGATCAGAGACAGACATAACATGGAAAAGAGCAAACGAAGCAAAAAACAACAATAACAAAAACATTATTCAGCTGTCCAACAATCAGTTGGTGTGTGTAAGTGTGTGTGTGCTGCGGGGTTGAAGCTATGAACCCACAGGCTTGGCTCTGTCATCCCTTCCAGGCTTTCGGGAGGGAGGGTGTACAATGAGCCTGTCATAGCATATGTAACCAATGTCCACAAATCTGCACTGGCAGATTTCATGGTTGGGTTAAGTTCTTTCCTTTTCTGGCGCACAGCTTCAGAATAGTCCTGGTTAAGGAAGCTGTTTTTCCTCTCAATCTCTTGGCTCTTTCCATAGCAGCTATCTTGTCCTTGAACCTCAGGAACTTGACCACTATCGACCTGGACCTATCACCTAGTCCAGTGGTGGGTTTTACAGTCCTGTGGGCGTACTCCACCTCAATCTTCCTGTGCTCCATCTTCAGTTTCTCAGTGATCATTTCCCTCACTTTGTCCTTCGACTCTGTCCAGGGCTCATGTGGAGATTCTGCAATTCCGTCCACAACAATGTTGTTCTGCTTTGATTGTCCCTGGAGATAATCTGATTTCTCCGTCATTGTTATCATGGATTCACATACAGAACTAATGTCCTCTCTCATTGACTTTGATTGCTGTCATCTTGCTGTTCTCCTGTTTAAACTCACCGAGGTGACCCTGGCAGAACTGCAAACTGTTCTTCAGGTCCAGGTTCTTGTAACGTTCGTTCTCCTCCTCGTCTGAGGAGGAACAAGGATCTGACCAATATGCAGCGAGGTATGAAGACATAATGGTTTATTTAAAGAAAGACGAACACGAAGCACACTTGATAAATGACAAAATGACAAAACGACGTAAACAGACCTGAACTTGAGAACATATAACAATGAACGCACGAACAGGAAAGAACGAACGAAAACGAAACGAGACAGTACCGTGTGGTGCAACAAACACAGACACAGCAACAATCACCCACAAACAAACAGTGAGAACAGCCTACCTAAATATGGTTCTCAATCAGAGGAAACGTAAAACACCTGCCCCTGATTGAGAACCATATCAGGCTAATTGAAAAGAACCCAACATAGAAACACATAACATAGAATGCCCACCCAGCTCACATCCTGACCATGCTAAACAAAGACAAAATAAAGGAAATAAGGTCAGGAACGTGACAGTTCTCTCTGGTCAGATTGTCCATTATTTTATTAGTTGACTCCACCAGTATTTGGACACAAAACTTAAATCTGTTTTCATGTTGTAACAACTGCTTATAGAACTATGTTTGTTCATTTAAAAGATCCTTCACCTGTGATAAAGATACCACACTGTCCTCAATGGAACTCCCACCAGCTTTGGTCTTTGTCATGGTAGCCAAGTAGGCTACATTGTTACTCCTTGCAGTTCCAGACATGGCAGGTCACAGGGCAGGTCACAGGGCAGGTCACAGGGCAGGTCACATGGCAGATGGAAGCAGCAACAAACAGCAGGGATTCAAACAGTCACACTCCCGGAACAATCCGTGGTCCTAGCTGTAAGGGCTATGGTTTGTGTAGAAGCTGCTAAGGAAACCTGTCTAGCTTGATAGCTAGCTAACGTTAGGCTAATGTCTGCACCAAAGAGGGAACAATTACCTACTTCTCTGGAACAAAATAGACCTGTTATTGTTCCCTGTAATACAGTGAATGTCCTACACCTTAATGTGATGTTATACACTGAGTATACCAAACATTAGGAACACCTTCTTCCATACTCCACCTACTTCCATACTCCACCTACTACCATACTACACCTTCTTCCATACTCCACCTTCTTCCATACTCCACCTACTACCATACTCCGCCTACTACCATACTCCGCCTACTACCATACTCCACCTACTACCATACTCCACCTACTACCATACTCCCCCTACTACCATACTGCACCTTCTTCCATACTTCACCTACTACCATACTCCGCCTACTACCATACTCCACCTACGACCATACTCCACCTACTACCATACTCCCCCTACTACCATACTGCACCTTCTTCCATACTCCCCCTACTACCATACTCCGCCTACTACCATACTCCACCTACCACCATACTCCGCCTACTACCATACTCTGCCTACTACCATACTCCGCCTACTACCATGCTCCACCTACTACCATACTCCACCTACTACCATACTCCACCTTCTTCCATACTCCACCTACTACCATACTCCACCTACCACCACACTGCACCTACTACCATACTCCACCTTCTTCCATACTCCACCTTCTTCCATACTCCACATACTACCATACTCCAAATACTACCATACTTCACCTACTACCATACTCCACCTATTACCATACTCCACCTTCTTCCATCCTCCACCTACTACCATACTCCACCTACTACCATACTCCACCTACTACCATACTCCGCCTACTACCATACTCCACCTTCTTCCATACTCCACCTACTACCATACTCCACCTTCTTCCATACTCCACCGACCACCATACTCCACCTACTACCATATTCCACCTTCTTCCATACTCCAGCTACTACCATACTCTGCCTACTACCATACTCCGCCTACTACCATATTCCACTTACTACCATACTCCACCTACTACCATACTCCACCTTCTTCCATCCTCCACCTACTACCATATTCCACCTACTACCATACTCCACCTACTACCATACTCCACCTTCTTCCATCCTCCACCTACTACCATACTCCACCTACTACCATACTCCACCTACTACCATACTCCGCCTACTACCATACTCCACCTTCTTCCATACTCCACCTACTACCATACTCCACCTTCTTCAATACTCCACCTACCACCGTATTCCACCTACTACCGTATTCCACCTACTACCATATTCCACCTACTACCATACTCCACCTACTACCATACTCCACCTACCACCATACTCCACCTACTACCATACTCCACCTTCTTCCATGCTCCACCTTCTTCCATACTCCACCTTCTTCCATACTCCACCTACTACCATATTCCACCTACTATCATACTCCACCTTCTTCCATACTCCACATACTACCATACTCCACATACTACCATACTCCACCTACTACCATACTCCACCTACTACCATACTCCACCTTCTTCCATACTCCACCTACTACCATACTCCACCTACTACCATACTCCGCCTGCTACCATACTCCACCTGCTTCCATACTCCAGCTACTACAGTACTCTGCCTACTACCATACTCCAGCTACTACCATACTCCACCTACTACCATACTCCACCTACCACCATATTCCACCTACTACCATACTCCACCTACTACCATACTCCACCTACTACCATACTCCACCTACTACCATACTCCACCTTCTTCCATACTCCACCTACTACCATACTCCACCTTCTTCCATACTCCACGTACCACCATACTCCACCTACTACCATACTCCACCTTCTTCCATACTCCACCTACTACCATGCTCCACCTTCTTCCATACTCCACCTACTACCATACTGCACCTACTACCATACCCCACATACTACCATACTCCACCTACTACCATACACTACCTACTACTATACACCACCTACTACCATATTCCACCTACTACCATACTCCACCTTCTTCCATACTCCACATACTACCATACTCCGCCTACTACCATACTCCGCCCACTACCATACTCCGCCCACTACCATACTCCACCTTCTTCCATACTCCACCTTCTTCCATACTCCACATACTACCATACTCCACCTTCTTCCATACTCCACATACTACCATACTCCACCTTCTTCCATACTCCGCCTACTACCATATTCCGCCTACTACCATACTCCCCCTACTACCATACTCCACCTACTACCATATTCCGCCTACTACCATACTGCACCTTCTTCCATACTCCACCTATTACCATACTCCACCTACTACTATACTCCACCTACTACCATATTCCACCTACTACCATACTCCACCTTCTTCCGTACTCCACATACTACCATACTCCGCCTACTACCATACTCCGCCTACTACCATATTCCACCTTCTTCCATACTCCACATTCTTCCATACTCCACATACTACCATACTCCACCTTCTTCCATACTCCACCTACTACCATACTCCCCCTACTACCATACTCCACCTTCTTCCATACTCCACATACTACCATATTCCACCTACTACCATACTCCACATACTACCATACTCCACCTACTACCATACTCCACCTACTACCATATTCCACCTACTTCCATACTCCACCTACTACCATACTCCCCCTACTACCATACTCCACCTTCTTCCATACTCCACATACTACCATATTCCACCTACTACCATACTCCACATACTACCATACTCCACCTACTACCATATTCCACCTACTACCATACTCCACCTTCTTCCATACTCCACATACTACCATACTCCACCTACTACCATACTCCACCTACTACCATATTCCACCTACTTCCATACTCCACCTTCTTCCTGTCACGTTCCTGACCTATTTATGTTAGTTTTTGTGTGTTAGTTGGTCAGGACGTGAGGTTGGGTGGGCATTCTATGTTATCTGTTTCTATGTTGGTTTTGGTTTGCCTGGTATGGCTCTTGATTAGAGGCAGGTGGTTTGCGTTTGCCTCTAATTAAGAGTCATATTTAGGTAGGGCATTCTCACTGTTTGTTTGTGGGTGATTGTCTCCTGTGTCCGTATGTCTGTTCGTACCACATGGGACTGTAGCGTTTGTTTGTTTCGTTTTCGTTTCGATGTCGTCTGTTTCCTGTACGTAAGTTTATGTTTAGTTATGTAAGTTTATGTTCAGGTCTCGTCAACGTCGTTTTGTTATTTTGTAGTTTTGAAAGTGTTTGTTTCGTTTCGTGTTTGCCATCATCGTTATTAAATAAAAGATGGCTTATTTCCCAAAGCCTGCGTTTTGGTCTTCAGATCCCTCTCTCCTCACCTCGTCCGAGGATGAGGAGAGCGTCATCCGTTACAGAATCACCCACCACCACGCTAAGACCAAGCGGCAAGGGAAAACGAAACGGAGTAGGGGACAGGAGAGAAAGGAGCAATGGACATGGGACGAGGTTTTGGATGGAAAGGGTTGCTACACTTGGGAGGAGATCCTAGCTGGTAGAGATCGCCTCCCATGGGAACAGCTGGAGGCACTGAGGAGAGCGGAGGCTACCGGAGAGAGGAACCGGAGCTATGAGGGAACGCGTCTGGCACGGAAGCCGAAAAAGCCCGTGAGTAATTCCCAAAAATTTCTTGGGGGGGGGCTAGGAGATAGTGGGCCAAGGGCAGGTAGGAGACCTGCGCCCACTTCCCAGGCTTACCGTGGAGAGCGGGAGTACGGGCAGGCGCCGTGTTACGCAGTAGAGCGCACGGTGTCTCCTGTACGAGTGCATAGCCCAGTGCGGGTTATTCCACCTCCCCGCACTGGTAGGGCTAGATTGAGTATTGAGCCAGGTGTCATGAGGCCGGCTCAACGCGTCTGGTCTCCAGTGCGTCTCCTCGGGCCGGCATACATGGCACCTGCCTTACGCATGGTTTCCCCGGTTCGCCTACATAGCCCGGTGCGGGTTATTCCACCTCCCCGCACTGGTCGGGCAACCGGGAGTATTCAACCAGGTAAGGTTGGGCAAGCTCAATGCTCAAGAGTGCCAGTACGCCTCCACGGTCCGGTATTTCCGGCACCACCTCCCCGCCCCAGCCTAGTACCTACAGTGTCTACACTACGCACTAGGCTACCAGTGCGTATCCTGAGCCCTGTTCCTCCTCCACGCACTCTCCCTGTAGTGCGTGTATCTAGCCCGGTGCCTCCAGTTCCGGCCCCACGCACTAAGCTACCAGTGCGTCTCCAGAGCCCTGTACACACTGTATATTCTCCCCCTACTAATCCTGATGTGCTTGTCCTCAGCCCGGCGTCACCAGTGCCGGTACCACGCATCAGGGATAGAGTAGGCTTTGAGAATACAGTGTGCCCTGTCCCTGCTCCCCGCACTAGTAGGAAGGTGCTTATAATTAGCACGGTGCCTCCAGTTCCGGCACCACGCACCAGGTCTACATTGCGCCATATCCGGCCAGAGCCATCCGTCTCCCCAGCGCCATCTGAGCCATCCGTCTCCCCAGCGCCATCTGAGCCATCCGTCTCCCCAGCGCCATCTGAGCCATCCGTCTCCCCAGCGCCATCTGAGCCATCCGTCTCCCCAGCGCCGTCTGAGCCATCCGTCTGCCAGGAGCCTGCAAAGCCGCCCGTCTGCCATGAGCCTGCAAAGCCGCCCGTCTGCCATGAGCCTACAGAGCCGTCAGCCAGACAGGAGCCGCTAGAGCCATCAGCCAGACAGGAGCCGCTAGAGCCGTCAGCCAGACAGGATCTGCCAGAGCCGCCAACCAGACAGGATCTGCCAGAGCCGCCAACCAGACAGGATCTGCCAGAGCCGCCAACCAGACAGGATCTGCCAGAGCCGCCAACCAGACAGGATCTGCCAGAGCCGCCAACCAGACAGGATCTGCCAGAGCCGCCAGCGAGCCATGAGCTGCCAGAGCCGTCAGAGCGCCATGAGCAGCCAGAGCCGTCAGAGCGCCATGAGCAGCCAGAGCCGTCAGAGCGCCATGAGCAGCCAGAGCCGTCAGAGCGCCATGAGCGTCGAGAGCCGTCAGCCTGCCATGAGCGTCGAGAGCCGTCAGCCTGCCATGAGCGTCGAGAGCCGTCAGCCTGCCATGAGCGTCGAGAGCCGTCAGCCTGCCATGAGCGTCGAGAGCCGTCAGCCTGCCATGAGCGTCGAGAGCCGTCAGCCAGCCATGAGCATCGAGATTCGTCAGTCAGCCATGAGCTGTCCTTCAGCCTGAAAAGGCTGGATACCCAGAACTGCCCATCAGTCCAGAGCTGTCTCTCTGTCCGGAGCTGCCTTTCAGTCCGGAGTTGCCCCTCTATCCTAATCTCCCTCTTTATTCTTATCTATCCCTCTTTCTTGATTTATCTCTCTGTCCCGGTGTTGTCCCTATTAGATATGTTGTTAAGGGAATTTTGTGGGGGTCAAAAGAGGGTGGACATTCTTGGAGGGAGGAAGTTAGGATGGATTATGGTGGGGTGGGAACCGCGCCCCGAGCCTGAACCACCACCGTGGTTAGATGCCCACCCAGACCCTCCCCTAGACTTTGTGCTGGTGCGTCCGGAGTTCGCACCTTGTGGGGGGGGTACTGTCACGTTCCTGACCTATTTATGTTAGTTTTTGTGTGTTAGTTGGTCAGGACGTGAGGTTGGGTGGGCATTCTATGTTATCTGTTTCTATGTTGGTTTTGGTTTGCCTGGTATGGCTCTTGATTAGAGGCAGGTGGTTTGCGTTTGCCTCTAATTAAGAGTCATATTTAGGTAGGGCATTCTCACTGTTTGTTTGTGGGTGATTGTCTCCTGTGTCCGTATGTCTGTTCGTACCACATGGGACTGTAGCGTTTGTTTGTTTCGTTTTCGTTTCGATGTCGTCTGTTTCCTGTACGTAAGTTTATGTTTAGTTATGTAAGTTTATGTTCAGGTCTCGTCAACGTCGTTTTGTTATTTTGTAGTTTTGAAAGTGTTTGTTTCGTTTCGTGTTTGCCATCATCGTTATTAAATAAAAGATGGCTTATTTCCCAAAGCCTGCGTTTTGGTCTTCAGATCCCTCTCTCCTCACCTCGTCCGAGGATGAGGAGAGCGTCATCCGTTACACTTCCATACTCCACCTACTACCATACTCCAGCTACTGCCATACCCCAACTACTACCATACTCCACCTACTACCATATTCCACCTACTACCATACTCCACCTACTTCCATACTCCACATACTACCATATTCCACCTACTACCATACTCCACCTTCTTCCATACTCCACCTACTACCATATTCCACCTACTACCATACTCCACCTTCTTCCATACTCCACATACTACCATATTCCACCTACCACCATACTCCACCTTCTTCCATACTCCACCTACTACCATACTCAAAGGCACTTACATATTTTGACTTGCCCATTAACCCTCTGAATGTCACACATACACAATCCGTGTCTCAATTGTCTCAAGGCTTAAAAATCCTTCTTTAACCTGTCTGTTCCCCTTCGTCTACACTGATTGAAGTGGATTTAACAAGTGACATCAATAAGGGTTTCTAGCTGGATCACCTGGATTCCCCTGGTCAGTCTATGTCACAGAAAGAGCAGGTGTTCTTAATGTTTTGTAGTCAGTGTATGTTGACAATTATTTATTTTGCAAAGGAAAGCCTACTCCTAAGAGAGTAGGACAGAGGTCAGGTCAAATCGTTGTGACACCAGAGCTCAGGGACATGTTTTCTCCTAGAGAGAAGAATAGAAACAAGCAGTCTGCTGTGTATTAAATGGTGATCCCCAACACACGCACAATACAATGTCATGTCTCTCTGTCTCTCTGTCTCTCTGTCTCTCTGCCTCTCTGTCTCTCTGTATCTCTCTCTCTCTCTCTGCCTCTCTGCCTCTCTGTCCCTCTGTCCCTCTGTCCCTCTGTCCCTCTGTCCCTCTGTCCCTCTGTCCCTCTGTCCCTCTGTCCCTCTGCCCCTCTGTCCCTCTGTCCCTCTGTCCCTCTGTCCCTCTGTCCCTCTGCCTCTCTGCCTCTCTGCCTCTCTGTCTCTCTGCCTCTCTGCCTCTCTGTCTCTCTGTCTCTCTGTCTCTCTGTCTCTCTGTCTCTCTGCCTCTCTGTCTCTCTGTCTCTCTGCCTCTCTGCCTCTCTGCCTCTCTGTCTCTCTGTCTCTCTGTCTCTCTGCCTCTCTGCCTCTCTGCCTCTCTGTCTCTCTGTCTCTCTGCCTCTCTGCCTCTCTGCCTCTCTGCCTCTCTGCCTCTCTGCCTCTCTGCCTCTCTGTCTCTCTGCCTCTCTGTCTCTCTGCCTCTCTGCCTCTCTGTCTCTCTGTCTCTCTGCCTCTCTGCCTCTCTGCCTCTCTGCCTCTCTGCCTCTGCCTCTCTGTCCCTCTGTCCCTCTGTCCCTCTGTCCCTCTGTCTCTCTGTCTCTCTGCCTCTCTGCCTCTCTGTCTCTCTGCCTCTCTGTCTCTCTGTCTCTCTGCCTCTCTGTCTCTCTGCCTCTCTGTCTCTCTGCCTCTCTGCCTCTCTGCCTCTCTGCCTCTCTGCCTCTCTGCCTCTCTGCCTCTCTGTCTCTCTGTCTCTCTGCCTCTCTGCCTCTCTGTCTCTCTGCCTCTCTGTCTCTCTGTCTCTCTGCCTCTCTGTCTCTCTGCCTCTCTGTCTCTCTGCCTCTCTGTCTCTCTGCCTCTCTGCCTCTCTGCCTCTCTGCCTCTCTGTCTCTCTGCTAGGTGGGTCAGAACAGGGGAATCTGTGGAGTTACAAACTGCAGCAGTAGGTATACTGTACCTCTCTCCCTTTAGTCCTCTGAACAAGGTACTGCAACATCAGGTATATTTTACCTCTCTCTCTCTTTAGGTTCTCAAATTTGCTCCACTCTGCCCCAGATTTGAGTTTTATAACACACACCCACATACACACACACACCCACATACACACCCATACACATACACCCCTCCCCGACACCCCTTTTCCATCCTGAACGGCAACACCTGAGCTATTAACAGAATTCTTGTGATTTGTGAGCTGAACAAGTGTGGGGAAGCAATGGAGAGATGGAGAGACAGACAGACAGACGGACGGACGGACGGACGGAGGGGGGGAGGGAGGGAGAGAGGGAGAGAGGGAGGGAGACAGAGAGAGACAGACAGAGACAGACAGACAGAGAGACAGAGAGAGAGAGCTAGAGAGAGCTAGAGAGAGCTAGAGAGAGCTAGAGAGAGCTAGAGAGAGACAGACAGAGAGAGAGAGCTAGAGAGAGACAGAGAAAGACAGAGAGAGGGAGGGAGCTAGATAGAGACAGAGAGACAGAGAGAGAGACAGAGAGAGACAGAGAGAGAGAGACAGAGAGAGAGACAGAGAGAGAGACAGAGAGAGGGAGAGTGACTTTGAGAGACAGAGAGAGACAGAGAGAGGGAGAGTGAATGACTTTGAGAGACAGAATAACTAAGAGAGCTGTAGGGAGAGATAGAGGGACAACAGGAGAGAGCAACTAAGAGAGCTGTAGGGAGAGATAGAGGGACAACAGGAGAGAGAGACTACGAGAGCTGTAGGGAGAGAGAAGGACAACAGGAGAGAGAGACTACGAGAGCTGTAGGGAGAGATAGAGAGAAAACAGGAGAGACTACGAGAGCTGTAGGGAGAGATAGAGAGAAAACAGGAGAGAGAGACTACGAGAGCTGTAGGGAGAGATAGCGGGACAACAGGAGAGAGAGACTAAGAGAGCTATAGGGAGAGATAGAGGGAACACAGGAGAGAGATGGGTTGAGGGACAACAGGATAGATGGAGGGAATGGAGAGAGAATTTGATACTGTAAGGAAGGAATGAGATGAATGGATAGGTGGAGAGGTGGAGCAGGAGAGGAACTGAGAAGGAGAACGAATGGAGTTAGGGGAGGAGGAGAGTTTCTGGAAGCTTTCCTCCATCCATCTGAGCGTATACAAAAGACAGGTCACATGACTTCTGGTGTGAGGCAGTGTCCATCTCGTCAAAATCAAACAAAGCAATTAAGGTTACAATCCAACTAAGGTAACCAAGGTTACATACTACAGTCAAACCAAAGTGACAATACTACAGTCAAACAGAAATAACAGTTAGGCCTATTACACTCCAGGGTAATCAATGATAATGATAATCAATGATAATTATTATTATTATTTATTTGGAACTTTTATTTAGACATGGATCCCTGTGAACATGAACACACAATTCAATACAACATAAAGCAACATAGCAACATCAACACAGTACAATACACACAGCAAGATTCATCAAAATGAACACAACATATTATCTTCCTCAAAATGGATCTACACTTTCCATTGGAGACGAGTGAGTCCAGCTTCAAGGTGGCCTGAAGCCTATTCCACGAGCTGGGGGCATAACAACTAAAAGCATTTTTTCCCAAGCTCAGTGGAGACCCGCAGGACCTGCAGAACCAGCCAGTCCAGAGAGCGGATCTGAACATTGCTGTATCTCCAGTTAATATGTGAGCTGAGGTAGTGGTGGAGTCTCTGAAGAACCGCTTTATACACAAAAAGTAACCACTGGTTGGCCCTTCTGGTAGTCAAAAACTCTCAGCCAACAGAACTATACAAAATGCAGTGATGTGTATGAAAATTGTCCCCAGTGATAAAACCCAGTGCTCAGTGATAGACTGAATCTAAAGATTATAAAACAGAGGCTGACACATGCGTGTAGATTATAGCACCATAGTCAAGCACTGGGAGAAGAGTTGCTTGAACAATCTTACTTCTACTTCCAAAGTGAGGCAGCATTTATTTCTATAAAAGAAAACCATCTTAATTCTCTGCTTTTTTGTGTGTTTTAAAAGACAGCTTATCGTCAATCCAAATACCCAAGTACTTATCATGGGGAACTTGCTCAGTTTGGGTTGCCTCCAATGTGCAAATACACAGGTCCTCTGGGTCAATATTACGAGACCTAGAGAACAACATCAATTTGGTTTTATAAGCATAAATCAGGGTAATCAATCTTAGTACAGACAGTCTGGAGGGTAGCTTATTCACCACATACACACACGCTCACTCACGTACGCACG